>NW_015507142.1:35487-46612 GCF_001515645.1 Sinocyclocheilus grahami
CACACATTTTCCATCTAAATTTCACAAACAGAGGAAACCAAAGATGCCTAGAAGTACATACATCACATGAATTAAGTTATTGCTATTTGCAGTTGTTCAATTTGATAATAACAATAATAATTTAATAATTGTTCATTTATGATACACCTTGTTAGTAGCTTGTACATGTGATTGTTGATCAGTTAGTACACTGTAAGAAAAATATCTAGAAAAAAGGTACAAGTAATTTTCCAGGACATTATCCATTATCCATTATCCATTATCCGTTGTAACCATGTAACCTGAAAACACAAAATACAATGCATAATTTAAAATGCAGGTAAAAACCTGTGATTTATTTTCTTAGAGTGGCGCATACTGACTACTAATACACTGCTTAAAACTATAATTGTTCAGAATTTGTAGTTTTACTAGTTTACTAGCTAATAAAAAAACTTGTAATTGTTAAAAAATGTAATTGTTCAAAAGTGTTCAATGTTGTATATAAAAATAGTTATATATATTTAGTATATATATACTATATATAGTATATTTTAACATTATATTATGCATTTATAATATTTTACGCTAAATTAACATATAAAATATATTTTTGCTGAGATTTGATGTAGTGGCACAATTTTGCGTCGTGATTACGTAATGACGTCATCGCGCAATGACATCACAACGTCATTTAGCAACTTTTAGCAACAAATCGACCTTCCTTTAGCAACTTCCCCTGAAAATCAGCTGCCAACACTGGTCAGCACTCAGCAGACCTGTCGCTTGATGTCCCACCACCACAATGACAAGGGGGGAAAGGAAGTCCTGTCCTGTTTGAACAGAAGTTGAACTGGCTAAGGTTTGTAAGAGGGGTTATCAAGTATTTTCGATTTATATTTAAGCATAAACCAGTTAAAATGATTCTGCTGAACTTGGTTGACAGACAGATAAGGTTGACGCACATCATGCTCCTCTATGTTTAGTAATAGAAGTTGAATGCCAGTGCTCTGTATAATTTGTGACATTAAACTAAATACATGAAATACTGGATTCATGAAGCTTCAAACTAAAATGACATGCAAACGAAGTTCTTATAGTGAGAAATTGGTATAATGAAAATACAGAATTACAGCTCTTACCTGAACAATAAAACAAGTATTTTACTCTTCCAGGTCTGTGGCTACAATAATGTTAGTATTAACTTGTTTCATTAAATCCAGTAAATTAAGTTTGTGGAGAGAGACCGTTAATTCTCGGAGAGGAGGAGGAACTTGTTCAGCTGGAGGTCAGAACAGGACGTTTCTATAGTGACACAGAAGTATGGGATGAAATGAGTCTCAAATTTACTAACAAATGCATGCACAATTATCCTTGAACTTGATAAATGTTCCAAATGTATCGTACTATCCACATCCAAATGTCTGTCAACTTGTGTCTGTAAAATTCAGAATTACATGAATGTGCAGCGGTTTGTACAAATAGAAACAAGGACTGAAATGCTCCAGGAAAGCTCTTTTCATGCTGAGCTAATCAAAATGACCACAGCTGATCACAGATGAAAGTCAAATGGCTTTGTGTTTTGGGGGGGATTCTTTTCTATACCCACAGTATATATGCTACAAACAGGCAAGAGATAAAAAAGATGGAAAACCTGTAAATTCCCCTCTTATTATATTATATTATTTAAACTAAATACTATTGCAATAATATTAATCTAATGTAAAATAAAATGTATTTAATCATATTTATCATCATATTAATGATGATGATGATTTTTCTTATTCATATTTTTATTCATATTTATTATTATTACCGGTATTATAAATTATATTAATATATTCAAATTGTTTTAAGTCGTGCTGCAGCCCCCTTTGTAAGTTTGTTGTTCTAGGGAAAGATTTTAACACAAAAAAATCATGTTCTTTTTTTTCATTTAAAAAATCCAAGAAGTTTTATAGTTTTTATGATTAGAGAAATTAACAATTTATGTCCAGATAAAATGTTCACCAGTGAGAGGCTCCCTCATGTGGTGACACAAGACTCTTGTTTGCTCGTTTTTAAAATAAGTGCTTTGCTCCCATCTGCTGGATGAATTACTCAAAGCAGTATGACTCCCACCCACAAAAGCCTTGATATGATGCCAAAAGAATATCTTTGGATCAGAAAACAATGTTTATTTACAAATTTTGTCTAAATAGCCCTCTATTTGTTGTACACATAAAGTCTAGTATCAGCATGCTATTTATTGTGTTCTTGGTTAGAACATCATAACACTAGTAAAATCCACTTAATATTATGGATACAATGTAGTTCTTTTAATGAAAATAATTATCAAATGTTAAATTGACTATAATTTATATATTTATAGCATCTGTCTGTGAAATGAAGTTTCAGTAAGTGAGCAGTCAGTCATCAGTGCTTGTATCTGCTGTGTTCAGGTTCAGGTTTTGATGCTGAATATAAGCTGCAGTGTTTCTGTGTCAATCTGCTCTAAGTTTAGTGTGAATTTATCTCCACACTGACTTATGACTGACACGAGTCTGTCCTCAGTGAAGTGTCTCTTCACACTGGAGGAGGAGTCCCGCTCATCAGCGCTCACACTTTATTGATATATATGGAGAAAATAAAAATGCTGCTCTCTGATTTGTCACTGATTGTGTTTGATGATTTCCTCTGTTCTGTCTAATAAGGTATCAGTGAGTGTCATTGGCAGCTGTGAGTCTCTCTCTCTCTTTAGGGGGCTGACAGGAGCCAGTTTCTTCAGTGTGTTTGAGGGAGCAGAGCTTGGGAACTTGTGGAACTTGTGCTAACGGTCAAATAGACGGTGAGACGAGCAGAAGAAGATGGAGGGATGCCTGACACTCGTTTTATTCTCCTCCATATTCACTCTAACCACATCTGGTAAGTACAAAATAGACAGTAAGAGGTGAAATTATACTTGTTTAAATGAGAAGTTTATCTATGTTGGCCTTATATCACTAGAAACTGAATAGATGCCTGTGTAGTATCTACAAACTATATCTCATGACAATAGTTCATTAATTGTCAGTTAAATTTGAGCTTTTACAGGATAACAATTTAATAAAAGGATTATTTGTATATATCTCTCGTCTATCTTGAAGTACATATATATATTTGTATTTACTAACTTTTATATCTTATGTTTCTCAACATTGCAATATTCTTCTTGTAGATGGTTAAATACCTTTCTATCTTCTTTGTACAGATTTTGAGACTGTTAGGTTGGTTGGTGGTAACAGTCCCTGCAGTGGTAGAGTGGAGGTTCATCATAATGGTCAGTGGGGAATAGTGTGTGATGATGACTGGGATATGACTGATGCTAAAGTGGTGTGTAGAGAGCTGGGATGTGGAGAGGCTGTAGAGGCTCTGGGTGATGCTCACTTTGGACCAGGATCAGGACCAATCTGGATGGATGATGTGGCCTGTACTGGATCAGAGTCTACACTGAGGAACTGTGCATCAAGAGGATGGGGTGTTAGTGACTGTGATCATGATGAAGATGCTGGAGTCACATGCTTAGGTAAGACAGTCTAATTTCTTTAAATGTTTTATTATAAAAAAATATTTAAAGGAACTGATGTTTATCTCAATAATGAATTAATTAGCATCACACATTTTGTTACATTGATATCTAAAACTAATTAGATTGCTCAATACCACACTCTGACATATTTGACCATATTAATCAGAGATTAGAACACAGAATTACTCAGATTATCTCTGTTCTCTTGTTTTTTTATTTTTTATAATTTTTTTTGTATTTGATTTCAGTAAGAACTGTGTTGTCTGTCCAGGTTACACTGATCTCAGACTGGTAAACGGCCCTGACATCTGTTCTGGTCGAGTCGAACATCAGTACTTAAGTAAATGGGGCACAGTGTGTGATGCATGCTGGGATATGAGAAATCAGAGATTAGAACACAGAATTACTCAGATTATCTCTGTTCTCTTGTTTTTTTATTTTTTATAATTTTTTTTGTATTTGATTTCAGTAAGAACTGTGTTGTCTGTCCAGGTTACACTGATCTCAGACTGGTAAACGGCCCTGACATCTGTTCTGGTCGAGTCGAACATCAGTACTTAAGTAAATGGGGCACAGTGTGTGATGCATGCTGGGATGTGAGAGCTGCCAGTGTCCTCTGTAGACAGCTGAATTGTGGGATTGCTGTGTCTGTTGTGGGATCAGACTGGTTTGGAGAGGGAAGTGATCTCCAAAGGGCTGATGTGTTTGATTGTGACGGTAATGAAACTAAACTCTCAGAATGTTCCATCTCTTCATGGAGTCGAGCTGAATGTTCTCATAGACGAGATGTTGGAGTCATCTGCTCTAGTGAGTCCGTATTACTGTTATTTACTGACTGGAAGACTTAATCATTTCCAAAATACAATATTTATTCCATATACATTTTAGACTGAAGATTAATGCTTGTGTCATTTAAGTTTCAAATTTACTTATATAAAATGTAGTATTGATATAAAGCATATTTTACATAAATGTTCCTCTGTGGTCTTTAACAGTATTTAAAGCAGTATTAACTTAACTTTAGCAGTATTTCAGTAAAATATCAGATCTTTCACTCAGATTCCTCTCTGGCTCTTCATGATGGTCTGGTGCGGTTGTCTGGAGAGAGACAGTGTGAGGGGGAGGTGGAGGTTTTCATCCAGCAGGTCTGGAGGAGAGTTCTGCTGGACTCCCGGAGTCTCACTGAATCCTCTGTGGTCTGCAGACAGCTGGGCTGTGGCTCTGTGCTGAACTTCTACGGCTCCTCTTCATCCAGTCCTGAACACAGTCATGAGTGTGTGACGGGCTTCCAGTGCTCTGGGAGTGAAGTTCATCTGGGGAACTGCAGCTCTCCACAAACTCTCAACTGCAGCTCCACACAACAGCTGTCAATCACCTGCCTTGGTGAGAAAAACAACATCTGGACAGATTTTTCAGTTGTTCGTGATCAATAATGTGTTTGAACACATTCACAAATCCATAATGCCCAGGTTTTTCAATTTTTGTATTTTAAAATTATATTTTACATTTTCATCTAGAGTTTAAAGAGATCAGGTTAAGTGAGGGCTGTGAAGGGAATGTGGAGGTTTTCTACAATGGATCCTGGGGTAATGTGTGCTGGAACCAGATGGACGGCGACACAGCAAGTCTGATCTGTCAGGATGTTTCTTTAAACACAATGATTATATGTCGTGAGTAAACAAATGTTTAAGAAAAGCTACACTTAGCTGATGGAAAGAGCATAAAATGATTTGTGTGGCTTAAATTATATGTTTTCACACTGATATGTTTCACTGAAAGATGTTATGTCCCTTGTATCCTAATGTTCAGTTCTCTTCATGTTTTAGCAGGGTCTCTCTCTGTCCCCCCAGTGCTTGTGATTGTACTGGGAGTTGTGCTTTTACTGCTCTTAGTGCCACTGCTTATATTGATTCAGCGAAAGAGAGTGATGAGGAGAGGTAGGTGAGATCCAGAGACTGTCATATTGTGTCTTATTCAGTGTGTGATCAGTCATGTGTTGTGAACTGACAGCAGGTTTGTCTGTTTGCACTCACAGCTCTCTCTGACTGGTACACAGAACTACACAGGACACACACTGAGGCCATTTATCACGAGATTCATCACAGACAACATTACTTCACTCAGCAGGGTGAGGCATCATGGAAGAATGTTAAAAGCTTTAATTATTTTACGATTTATGTGTTTAAAAATTATGAAAACCGTTGCGAGAAAAGGCTATCAAAGTAAATTAAACTTTGGGACTCCAGTCAAATGAGATTAAATGATGGGAGACTTCAGTGATACAGATCTGATCCACTGTAGAATTAAAGCTTTTTCTATCATTCACATCTACCTTGTCAATTTTAATCATACAAAACGTAACATTTCAATATTTCAATTAAAGTCTCTGAACTGAGAATGTCAGATGGGTGCAACTGTTTATCTTTATGTTTGTGTAATCAGATGAATTTGTAGATGAGTCAGGCTCCAAACCACAAAGCTGCATGTTTGTGTGTGTGCCAGTGAAAGTTTCTTCCTGTGTGAAATTTTCGATAGTGATAAGCAGTTTCATATTAGGTGCATTTGAGTTGGAAAAGATAAAGAACTAACTTAGTTCCCCAAACACAATGTATTTTTAAATAAGTTAAAATATGATACGAACGATTGCATCAGCTCTTTGAGTCAATGCAGTTTATTGAAAACTTCTGACTGTTCAACAGTTGCTATAAAAAAGGCCAGTCACATAAAATGAGTTTAAACTGCACTGACAGATGCCAACCAACGTAACAGGCACACTTGTCAGGTTTTGTTGGATCACTGAGTCTCCCTGTCAGTATCTGTTGCCATTAGTTTTCATTGTTTCCATGGACTGAATATGATCTGATGATCGTCATCGTATGTTGTTGCAGTGTGAATTATCTCTGAAATGCAGTGAGCTGAATAAACAGGGGTTGATCACACAGAATGAATTTGAGCTTTTAAAAAAGCAAGACGCAGTGCAGTAAAATAAAAAAAAGAGCTCATGGTCTAAAAATAGTGAAACTTTTAAGGCAAAAAGCCCACCTACAAGATCAAAACCAGATTTTGGCCTTCGAAGTGAGTGAAGGTCAAACTGAGAATTCTTAAATGGGATGGTCTATGGAGGATTGCACTTATCGCACAGCAACTATGACAGCTGCCACTGACGAGCGACAGTAACGTTTGTACTGTATAGGGGTTATGCGCAACAGATTCCGTATTCTGTTAACCGGGTCTCGCCGCTTCTGGTTCAAGCGTTTTGCATATGCTTCGTTAAATATGAAGCCGTTTTACTCAAGGTGCCTTCAAAGTAGATACCAAAGATTATCATAACCAATGATATCTAAAAGTTTTTTCACTTTTCACTAACATTTATATAAAAACAATTAATTAAACGTCAACAATAAAAACAGCTAGCTAGTTTAACCGATTATCTTAAAAGTCCATAGATATCGCTATTATCTATTATGGCTGTTAGTACGTTCTCCGACAAGCGGAAGCAATGAGACCTGTTTTCCGGGTTTGGTCAGGTGACGTTCGACATATACCTTATTGAAAATGAAAACAAAACAAAACTTGGTTTACAGTCTGTCTAAATAGATTCACTCTGGTTTTTTACATATTACATAATAAATAGTTGTTATATATTTCTATGATTACGTTACAATTAATGAATCATCATGGCTTTATCAGGTTTTATCCAATAGTCTCGAGATGTCTATGACATGACAAGCTATATTACAAATTGCAATGTGAGGTTTTGTTTTGCATGTGTATCAGAGGGAGATCAGGAGGAGTATGATGATGTGAAGAACAGCAATGAAGATGGGAAAAACCTAGGTAGGTTATTGTCACCTTATACTTTATAACTATATCCTTATAATGTTTACATTTCTCATTTAAACTAAATCTAGATGAAATTCTAACAATGAAAAATGTGAATTTGCTTTTGTTTTTAAAAACAGATTATGATGATGTGGGGGAGGAGTCAAATAAAGAGGGAGGGGCCATATGACTCACCCACTATCTCTGTTCATGAAATCATATTAGTTACTGGAGCTATTGGGACTTTCTCATATTGCTACTAATGCATCAGTGCCTTTGTATGTTATTTCATTTTTTTTTTAATACAAATTTTCATGCTTTGCAAAATTTGGTAACAACAAATTTTAGTATTTGTGCATTTCAGTATTTAGCTTATTATTTTTATTCTGATATAAATGCTTTTTACTTATTAAACAAAATAAGCAAATTATATAATTCATTCAGTCCATTTACCACATTTTTTAAAGAGCAGTTAGTGGAAATCAAAAATAGATTACAAAGATTTATTGCACACTTCATGTAAAATGTGATAATAATAAAAAAAAAAATCACACATTTATACACCTGTCCCAACTGCAGAGTTTACTGTGTGATGGTGCACTTCAACTTTAAAATGCTTTAAATGACTTCAAAGCGTTTCTAGTCTCATTTTGTGGCTGATTATTTGCATTGAGCTTCAATCTTTTGCAGAAATAGCTCCATCTGCAGGTTAAGGTTGGGCTGATCCTTGTTTGTTTTTTTTCCACCTGCTGAGCTGAGGGTTTTCCTTACAATGAAATTACATGGAGGATATATTAAGCAATACGAAATTATCTCACACACACACACACACACACACACACACACACACAAAGGGTCGGCCCTAGCATTTTACGGGCCCTAAGCAGATTTTCAAAAGAGGGGCCCCCCATAACCCCCCCACCCCCCATCGTAATATATTTGGCACACAAAATGAGATGACAGAGAAACTCTCTCATTCACCATTTCATTAGCTAAATAAAAAAGTAACTGAATGACATCCTGACATCTGCTTTTATGTCATATGAATAAGAAACAAAATAAAGGTAAGAGGTAAGTTTTATTTTTGGATAAACTATTTTGTTCACAACATAATCTCTCTTAAAATACATTACAGGTTTGAGGTTTATGATAATCAAAACAGTCCTGAGCTAGATCAAGCTTTGATCTCTGCAAACCAAGATATCACTTTAGTCTTGCGCTACAGCGCCACACTTGTCAAACCGCATTATTGCAGGCTCTTACATTAGGTCACATGAGATCACACGACTACTCGACAACAAAAATATTGACCATTTTTTATTGCCTACGTTGTCGATTATGTCGACTAATCGTTTCAGCCCTATCGTATACATCTTACACTGACACTTTATTGTAAAGCAATGTTATTTTAGTATCATTCATGTGCTATTATAGTTTTTGTTAATATATTGAATTATTTTTATATTTTCTGCTGTCATTTTCAGTTGTTTTTATTAGTTTAGTTGATTTTCTGTATAGTTATTACATTTTATTTCAGTTTTAGTGTTAGTTATTTTAGAACATCAAGATAAACTAAATGAAAATGGGAAATCCTGTTGTAAAAAATTACCAAACTGTCTTAATCAGTATCTACTCAGTATTTATCTTTCAATACATAAATTTGAAGATATATTTACTTATTTAGCACTTTTAACAATTATTTAAAACTTTTAAAAATGTGAAAGCTTAAGCGTTAAAAAAATATATATGAAAATGTTGTGAGATTAATGCTTTAAGAACACTGAATTTTTTTTTAATTCATCCAATAAAAAAAAATTAGGGTAATGATTCACATCTATATTTTTTAACTTGAGCTCAAGCAATCATTGTTGATAAATCCCACATGTGGTTTTTGTAAATGCGTTCTCTACGGAGCGCATTGTTTGCCAAATCTTCAAATAACGCGAGATAAGCCATCGCACAGTCTGAGACAAACATTTGTCACAGCTGTCTTTTATAGGGTTCGACACCAGTTACACAACTTGTCTGTTTAAAACCACACAAATTATCAGTTGAATGTTTTATAATTAAAGGGGTCATATGATGCTGCTAAAAATAACATTATTTTGTGTATTTGGTAATGAAATGTGTTTATGCGGTTTAAGTTTAAAACAACACATTATTTTCCACATACTGTACATTATTGTTTCTCCTCTATGCCCCGCCTTTCTGAAACGCGTCGATTTTTACAAAGCTCATCGTTCTAAAAAAGCGAGGTGTGCTGTGATTGGCCAGCTATCCAGTATGTTGTGATTGGCCGAATACCTCAAGCGTGAGACGGAAATGTTACGCCCCTCACCATATTGTGATGATGCCCCGTCAGGCCGGAGCGATGATTCAAAAACATGAAAACCCATTATAAACGAGGCATTCGTTGCATCCAGTGGGGACATAATTATGGATTATAATGACTTATGCTGTCTTTTTACGGTTGCGTTGCATCGCGCCGCGTAAACATAAAACCATGTCTGCATTTGTGATCGGAGAAATGACAAACAACAAGCCCTACTCTACACTGCCCAAAAAACTCACTTTAAATATATAAAATATAAAAACTATGGCGCGCACTCCGTGCCAAAATCAACGACCGATCGAACGTCAAACCGAACGTCTTGAGCGTCTTACACTGCGGGTGACCCACGTGACGACCAGACGTGACATCACGTCTTGAAATTAGCTGTTTTTTAAACATTTAAGGAGCCAAGGCTCTGTGTAAAGACTATAAATGGACATTACAAGCATTGGGCTACAATAAAGATATTTTGAACCTAAAAGAATACTCAACCATTTCCTGCATGCTGCTGTAGGCCTACTTACCTGCTGTACTGCTGAACTTACTGTCAGTGGCGCCTGCAGTATGTATGGCTGAAGGCATGTTCAAGGCTGTGTACCATGAGCGCTCAGACTGACCTGAGATTTGCCTTGCAAACATTTCAGCAGTTAGTAGCTATATGTGTCCCGTATTTCTTTCGACTGAACCAGCCATGCCATCAATTATGAATCTATCTTTTGCACGCCAAAGTCAATTTTTACATATAAATATTATGCCAAATAGAAACAGAAAATCGAGCTATAAGCACCTTCATCATGAGATCGGGTTAGCCTACAACAATTAATTAAGCTATTTTACAAATGGGAATACAAGAAATTCATGACAATGTTTTATATTCAAGCTACCCGTAAAATGTATAGTGAAAAGTTATTTAAAAGCATCTGGAATGCAATAAAGTCATTTTTAAATCGGTTTTTAAAGCGTACCATGGATTAAAAATATTAATAGGCAAATAAATAATTCACATATCAGACAAAATTGCGATATGTAGAACAGATATATAGATATTATTTGACAGAATAATACAAATAAAACGCAAATTATAATCTGGCCAGATTATAATTATTTCGTTTTAAAGTAGTAATTTAAAGCTTTCTATATATATATATATATATCATGTCTGTGAGGCAATTCGCTGAGTTTCAGTTCATCATTCAGCGCTCCTGTACAAGACCGAGACGGCAGAATGCGCATCCCCTGCTTTCCTATTTATTTTATAAAAGTACAACGTTTTGTTGATATTGTGAGCACACAAAAATAAAAGTAGACCCTTTACAGTTCCGAGTGATGTATTATTCTTACCTTTATGAGAAAAAATGACGGCGTATTTAGGTTGTTTCCAACCTAATTTTCCACTCTCCACACAAACGATTGGATATGCGTCTAACAGCGCGCATTTATCTATA
>NW_015507142.1:46626-47677 GCF_001515645.1 Sinocyclocheilus grahami
TTATTTTACCATTTTGTTGAGTTTAAAACATGAAACATTCGTTCTGCTCTCACTGATCATTTGGTCCTCCCAAAAACAAAAAAAAACTGTACGTACCCTCAGAAGAAATCCTGCAGGCCTTATTTAATTAAATAAGTAATTAAAGAAAATCGTTGTAGGCTATTCGACTAAGTCGTTCTGAGTGATAAATTGAAAAAGATCCCACCTGTATATCATGAATAAACAAAATAACATGTCATTTACTTGAGGTTCTGCTGAATTCTCCTGAATGACTGTTATTAAAGGTCATTTAGTCATTTTGATCACGGCTGCTGAAACATCAGTGTTTATATCTGGACCATGACCCCAATACTTACTTTATTATTACATGTTTTCAACACAGAAATACTAATCTTTTAATGATTAATCGTGCATGTAGTGCATATGTAGATCTATTTTTGTGTGTCAAATTTTTACCAGACCTCAAAGTAACCCATAAAGTAAACCAGCCCCCGCTTCCGCGATCCATGCCGTTTTATTGCCTTTTTAGGAGGACAAACTGGTCTTTCAATGTTCCTCCCTTAATTTTTTTAAAAACATTAAAAACATGCATAAAAATACATACATAATATCAAACAAATAACTAATAAAAGTGGATAAAATATAAGCATGATCTTTTATTTTCAAAGACTAAAGAGAAATATCAATACTTACTGAATCTTAAAATTACTAAATTATTATTATCATTTAGGCTTAATCAGCTAAATCTGTAAATTCTTTGAACAGACTAAACTTTGTATTTAAGGTTCGTTGATTTTCATGTCTTGCACATACAAACAATGAGCCAGAACAAAATTATTGATCATTTGCATAAAATCATATGTAACACGTTCCTACACGTGCTTACGTGTTGTTAACACGTTCCAATGGCGACCGGTGGATGTGCAATTAGCCGATCGTGTTCCCACCGTGTTGTTTACGTGTGAGGACACGTTGTAACACGTTTGTGTTTTTCTTAACTTAATGTAAGCTCTTTTACTTCAGTTGTGTCCTTCAAAATAGTCAAAATTAG
>NW_015507142.1:47746-58358 GCF_001515645.1 Sinocyclocheilus grahami
TGTTGAGTTTAAAAAATAAAACTTTCGTTCCTCCCTCACAGATCATTTGGCCCCCCCAAAAAAAAAAAAAAAAACTGTGCGTACCCTCAGAAGAAATCCTGCGGGCCCTGCTTGCTGTATTTAAGTAAGTAATTAAAGAAAATCGTTGTAGGCTATTCTACTAAGTCGTTCTGAGTGATAAATTGAAAAAGATCCCACCTGTATATCATGAATAAACAAAATAACATGTCATTTACTTGAGGTTCTGCTGAATTCTCCTGAATGACTGTTATTAAAGGTCATTTAGTCATTTTGATCACGGCTGCTGAAACATCAGTGTTTATATCTGGACCATGACCCCAATACTTACTTTATTATTACATGTTTTCAACACAGAAATACTAATCTTATAATGATTAATCGTGCATGTAGTGCATATGTAGATCTATTTTTGTGTGTCAAATTTTTACCAGACTTCAAAGTAACCCATAAAGTAAACCAGCCCCCGCTTCCGCGATCCATGCCGTTTTATTGCCTTTTTAGGAGGACAAACTGGTCTTTCAATGTTCCTCCCTTAATTTTTTTAAAAACATTAAAAACATGCATAAAAATACATACATAATATCAAACAAATAACTAATAAAAGTGGATAAAATATAAGCATGATCTTTTATTTTCAAAGACTAAAGAGAAATATCAATACTTACTGAATCTTAAAATTACTAAATTATTATTATCATTTAGGCTTAATCAGCTAAATCTGTAAATTCTTTGAACAGACTAAACTTTGTATTTAAGGTTCGTTGATTTTCATGTCTTGCACATACAAACAATGAGCCAGAACAAAATTATTGATCATTTGCATAAAATCATATGTAACACGTTCCTACACGTGCTTACGTGTTGTTAACACGTTCCAATGGCGACCGGTGGATGTGCAATTAGCCGATCGTGTTCCCACCGTGTTGTTTAGGTGGCAGCAAGTGACTGTGTTAATGAGTGAACATTTGAGTCATTTGTTCAAGCAATTCGTTCCGACGGCTGATCCATTCAAGAGTTATCCTATCTGCTTTGTTTCCGCCTAAATATAAAAATCAGATATTACATAAAATATGCTGACCATTTATATCAGATACATTGACATTTATATCAGACATATAGCCTATGTTATCTACTTCATGATACCCTAAGATTGTAAGATAGCCTTCCTTACAAATGTAGCAGTTGTGGTCTATATATATATATACACATATATATTTATAAACAACAAGCATTTTGTATGATCCCTATTATTTTGGTAAAATAATGAACATTTAGCAGATTCTGCAAGGTGTATGTAAACTTTTGACTTCAACTGTGTATATATATTTATATATATACTGTGTATGTCTACTCTACAGTAGATCAGACATCAGTCTGGGTCTCAGGAGGATGTATTCATCTTTGATCAATAGACGTCTCTGTAAATGCAAACAAAGGTGATGTTCTTTATTTCAATCAAGGTTTTACGCACAAATTGATTTTTGCACAAATATTTTATAACCCCATTAAACATCTATAAAAACTCACAAATTCTAGCAGTTCATGAGAACATATTGAAAGTGTTTACCTTAAATGTAAGAGCAACTGTCCACTGTAAAGACTCCTGGAATTTTAATGTTAAACTTCAAAGTAGCTATTAACTAAAATAGGTTAATTAAATTTTTTAGACTTTTAAAATATTCATCCAATTACAACATTTGACATTATTTTTTATTTTTTTAACAAATTATGATGATGTGGAGGAGGAGTCAAACATAGATTTGGATAATCATCCATTGCCTCTGTTCAACAAAGTTTGAGTGATATTGTTATTGATATGCCAAGATTTGTCAGGTTTTTGTGTTTCCCCATTTTTTTATTATTAAAACTTCTATGCCTTTGTGAGAGTTTGTTGTATTGTTTAGTTTTTTGGCCTTGTTAATAGCAATACATTTTTGTGTGTATTTTAATAAGACATTACACAACCCATGAAGTCAAATGTCTGATCTTACATTTTAATGCAAAACCGTGGTCACAACTGAAGACATCCCTAAATAAGCCCAAATGACCATCAGTGATTTAACAGCCCTCAGCATTTTCACAGCAAGTACTGGAGTTTTGTCAGTGGATAATGCTGAATAAATAAATAAATAAATATTTGCATTTATTTTGTATGCATTAAATAACTTTTACAATAGAAAAAAAATGTATCACATATATAATATGTTTAAAAAACATATTTCTTCTTTATAAACCACATGAATCACTTTATAATAACTTTAACAATACATTATGACTTAATAATGCTTAAGAGCAGAACAGAACCCCGGTGTAGCTCATGTTTTATCATCAATATAAAACAAGCACAGTTGCCTGTTGTGTGACGTTGGTACTTTTAATATTCTTTTGGTTGGAAATTGTCCTTTCAAAGCTGCACAACATTATAAGAGCTTCTTCATTTCTGACGAGCGATATTAGCCTTTAGTTGCAGGGTTCGTTTCGGGTGATTAGGTAAGTATTCACTTCATCGAGCGCTCATTTTGTATCTCGATGTTAGTAACTAGTTACTGTTTTGCTGCGTGAGCTCCAATGATTCAGTTCAACGATTCATTGAACAATTCCGTTTGAGACTCAAAAGATTAATTCGGGAATTGCTAGTTTTGATTCTAAACAGTAAACTGAAAACAAGACGTAATTCCTGAAGTATTGTCAGGGTAAATGTTTCTCTGGTCAGTATACTGTAGTTAAAGATTAATGAGTAAAACTGTTCTGGCACAGACAACAGTATTTTAACTGGGGCTCGTGTCTCAGTCACACGAGTCTGGCTCATGAAGTTTATCGTCTTATAGTCCTTTACTGCCACCCACAGAAGCAGATTGGTATTGCAGTATTAATAAACACAAACAAGTGCAGCTGCAAACTTGGTCTAGTATTCCTGTATGATGAACTGTGTATGGTTATAGATATACTTTGTCTTATTTATTTATTTATTTTTAAAGGATAATGCCCTACTAATATACTACTACTATATGTATTATATGTATAAATATATATACTGTTGACAAGCATTGCTAAAATACACTTCTGAATAAATAAAAACAAATCTTTTTTTCCCCCAATGTATTTTTAGGAGTAATAAGGAGGGGTTCATATATTCGTATGTACATGCCTACACATTTCAGGCTGCAAAGCAACAAAATGTGATTTTTTTAAAAGGGGGCGATTCTTTTCTATATCCACTGCAAGCAGTGTTTAATTTACTCCTATTTACGTGCATATTGATATACCATTTACCATTTGATTAAACTATCATTGTTAGTTCAATTAAGTCCAAGTGCCACCAACAGGCCTATTATGTGAAGTGTAAGCAGTTCAAAATCAAGAACATGCAAAGGATTTATTTTATAATTATGCACATACAGTACATCATTTTACTATAGTAATTATTAAATTGGAATTACTCTGTATATAAATGACCCTTTTTTACATTTGAGCCCCTGCCTCCGAGCAACACTCTGCACGTCCCTGGTCACTAACACAATGCTTTATGATCCAGAGGAAATGAGGATTCAGTCAGTTTGTAATGATGAACATGTTTCTGACGGTTCTGCTCTCCTTTAACAGGGAGTCTCATCTCTGAAGAACTGTATTCTGGGTATGAAGATGCTGATGAGCTTCTCTCAGGTTAGAGAGCTGAAGTGCATATTCATTCCACATTCTACAAAAAAAAACCTTTATAATGAATTCACCAAAATAAATAATTGTAACTAGTAATTCCATATTATATTTGATTAACGACTCAATACTAATGAAATGCTGCTGTTTACTTGTATATTAACTGTCTGTTCTCCTTTTTTAGCAAAAGAGTTCAAGACTGCATATTATGATGATGTCACCAATGGCAGTGGCCTAATAGGTTAGTAACCTTCTTAACTGATCACATGATTTATTACCAGATGATGAAAAACTTAATGGTCTCATGACCTGCAACAGTATGTGCTTACATTTCTGCCACAATTCTGCACGCGAAAGATCATATTTTGAGCGCACAAAAGTGCATTTTGCACGCGCGCGATCTGAGTTTGTGGAGAGTTCGAAGTTCCCATGAAAGAGAACTTAATGGTCTCATGACCTGCAACAGTATGGGCTTACATTTCTGCCACAATTCTGCACGCGAAAGATCATATTTTGAGCGCACAAAAGTGCATTTTGCACGCGCGCGATCTGAGTTTGTGGAGAAAATGTTCGTTTCGCAAAGAAAAACGTCTTTCGAGCGCACGGAAATCAATTTTGCATTTAAAAGACGTTTTTGGATGTGTGCAGACCTTCTCTTTTGCGCGTGCAATGTTTCACTAGCGTGCTCACCTGATGCTCCCCACTCTGTGCTCGCAAAATGCCAACAGCTCGCGTGCTCAACACAACCCAGCGTTACAATGTGCCATAATTGCCGTGAATTTACAAGATTCGAACCGCTTCCTGAACCAGTCTGACCAAGCAAAGCGAGGCTTCGGACGTCTCGATACGTGCTTCACTGAAAGCTGCCTGATAACATCACTACTTTAAACTATTATTCTGCCCGTCCGAAATCAATTTTGTGAGGAACCTTTGTGCACAAACACTGCCTGCAAAGTCATTGCCTGATAGAGCAGCGAGTCAACAAGTCAAGCTTTCAGACGCAGCCTTCACTGTTTCCATGTTTACAGTATTAGACATGAGTGCTGTTTAATCAAGTCTCTTATAGGAAAATAGATTCATCAAATAAGATAAAAGATATAAAACACTTTGTCATTCTTGTGATGAGGAGTCGATGAGGAGTATGATGATGTGATGAGTGTGAGTGAAGATGTGAGAAATCTGTTTCGCAAGTTTTAATAACCATTTTGTTATCATTATATCCTGAATTCTTTTTTTATATTTCATTGTATATTTTTTTTCCAGATTTATACTAAATTTTAAATATTCATATAGACACAACATTCACCATAATTAAAGATTTTGTTTTTTTAATAGCAGATTATGATGATGTGGGGGAGCAATCAAACAAAGGGGAGGGGTCTGTATGACTCAATAATCACATGCACTGCCTTGGATCAAGACATTTGAAAGCTCAATTGTTTGAGTAATATTTCTATATGAAATATTTAGCTTTTATGTTATTTGAAACCTTTTTTGTAATGAAACTTTTCTCGTTGCTTTTATTGCATTTTTGTTGTATTGGGTTATGGCCTATTGTTTTTTTATAAAATATTTGTATATTGTATATTTTTTTAAATTACCAAATAAACCAAAGCTAATTCTCTAGTCACGTAACTGTTTTTTTCATTAAAAAAAATACTGAAAAGTAAAAATATAATAAATAACAAATAAATAAATAAATCAGAACAACACATTTATGTGTGCAGTACTTCTATCTTGTGGATGAAATATGTAGTGCAGCTATTTATGGTTCTGAATCTAATAATAGTTAATCTGAATAATTAGACTATTTCACTTTTCATTGTTTATCTTAAATCCAATGATTATTAAAGTTTTTAAGTGTCATCATTACACATTATTTATTCAGACCACTTCTAAAACTATATAAAATTATTTCCTGGATATTGTAAATTGGTATTTCAAAACAAAAACTGAGTGACTAAATAAATGATCGTCGTTATCAAACAACTGGTTCAGATAATGTGCTTCTCAATACTCAAACTGATGCTTTCTTGTTTCATCGCTCCTCAGTTCTTTAGCCTGTGACCTGGAAACTGATCAAATAAATAAATACAATTTAAAAAGTAATGAATAAATCCATAAATGAATCTACAAATAATTGTAAAACAGCAAATATTATTAAGTATTTATATATTTCCTTATATAAGTATAGTGTATGTATATTGTACTTTTTTCATTTATTTATATACTTTTATTTATATATGTATTTACATCAATATTTGTATATTTTCACATTTATTTAAATGGGACAAAAATACTTAGATAAATAATACATAAATGTATAAATAAATAAATAAATACGACTCTTGTCTGCTGGTCTTTACAATAAGAAGTGTTTTACTGCCATCTGCTGGACAAATATTGCTATTATTTTATTATTCTCCAAGGTATACCTATTGAAAGTAGATCATATTTAATTCAATAAAAACAAAAAAACAAACAAACAAAAAAAAAACTAAACAATCACTTTAACGACTATATAGTTTATACTATGGTTTAATCCTATTTTATGGTTTCCTTTGTTAGAATAAAGGAACAAATTAGTAAAATTCACTTACATTAATATTATGCTTAATTTATCTAGAAACAGTGAGATTAAAATGTTAAATGAATTAAGATTAGTCATGAGAAATTGGTTCTAGTAAGTTTGTGTATGTGTTTGAAGTGTTCAGACTTACAGAAGTCAGTCATCAGTGCTTGTATCTGCTGTGTTCAGGTTCAGGTTTTGATGCTGAATATAAGCTGCAGTGTTTCTGTATCAATCTGCTTTAAGTTCAGTGTGACTTTATCTCCACACTGATTTATGACTGACATGAGTCTGTCCTCGGTGAAGTGTCTCTTCACACTGGAGGAGGAGTCCCGCTCATCAGCGCTCACACTTTATTGATATATATGGAGAAAATAAAAATGCTGCTCTCTGATTTGTCACTGATTGTGTTTGATGATTTCCTCTGTTCTGTCTAATAAGGTATCAGTGAGTGTCATTGGCAGCTGTGAGTCTCTCTCTCTCTTTAGGGGGCTGACAGGAGCCAGTTTCTTCAGTGTGTTTGAGGGAGCAGCGGAGAAACTTTGGTGCTAAATTAATTAGTTTTTGGGCAAACAAAGGGATGGAAAGCTGTCTGACACTTATTTTATTGTCTTCGGTGGTTACACTTATCACTGCTAGTAAGTATACTCAGGGACAGATTAAATTCAATATATATATTTTTTACACATTCTATATTGTATTGATTTACATGTGATTATGCAGTTGCATGTTATTCTTATAACTTCTATATGGTTAATATTTTATTGTTGTATGCTCATTTTATGACGTATCCCTCATGGACAGACCGTGTGAATGTGAGACTGGTGAATGGCGACAGTCGCTGTGCTGGTAGAGTAGAAGTTCTTCATGATGGTCAGTGGGGAACAGTGTGTCATTTTTCCTGGGATATGACTGATGCTGCAGTGGTGTGTAGAGAGCTGAGCTGTGGAGAGGCTTTACAAGCACCAGGAAATTCTTACTTTGGACCAGGATCAGGAAAAATCTGGATGGATGGCGTGAAGTGTAAAGGATCAGAGTCTACACTGAAGGACTGTGGATCAAAAGGATGGGGTAAACATAATAACTACTGTGCCGATCATAATAGAGATGCTGGAGTCAGATGCTCAAGTAAGTGATTTCATGCAGCTCATTGTTTAAACACTTATCAACCTTTCTTCTCTTAACACAATATGCAATATACAATAATTGTATACAATTTGTTTCTGAGCTAGTTTTAAACAATGAACAGGAGTAACTGTGAAATTGTAATGCTGAAATGACCCAGGTTTTTATTTGCAATATTCAATTGAAGGATAGACTTAATCACTCACAGTCGTTGTTTGTTTGTAACACAGTCACAGTAAGACAGTTTCACTCACCATGACTCTAATTAAATTGGTTTTATGTATTATGCAAATATGTAGAAACCATAAACTATGGACGATTTACAAGACTTGCTGATGGACCTCACCTGTGCTCCGGGAGGTTAGAGGTGCTTTATGGGAACACATGGTACACAGTGTGTGCTGATGCCTTTGACCAGCAGGATGCAGAGGTTGTGTGTAGAGAGCTGGACTGTGGGGCTCCTGTACAGGTGCTGGGAGCAGCTGCTTTTGGCAAAGGAGACGCTCAGATGTGGACACAAGAGATTCAGTGCAGAGAGGATGAAGCAACCATTCGATTGTGTCCAACTTCAAATGACATAAAGTGCTCTCAAGACAACAATGTGGGACTGATATGTTCTGGTAAAATGTCACTGTTTATTCTGTCAGTAAATAAATCAAATACAACACTTTAATCGCTAAATATACTAAGATCAAATTGTTTTATCAATATTTCCAATGAGCATGTTATGCATTATGAATGGTAATACCATAGTAGATGCCTCTTTCGAAAACTCCAAGCACGTAGACGCATCCGCCATCTTGCAATGGTCAACTTGATGTCATTCACCATAATAATCGATGAATATTCGAAGATGCCACAATCCTGCAAAGCCAAAGGTTGTAAAAAACCGCCAGAATTGAAATTCCCGAAGAAACGGGATAACCTTTCACACATGAGAATGTGAGGGAGGGGCGGAACAATAGATATGTAAGGATTGTGGCATCTTTGAATATTTATTGATCATTATGGTGAATGAAGTCAAGTTGACCCTTCCAGTATGGCGGACGGCTTGAAAATAAACAATCAGTTCTTCCCTCTAAACCACTCTGTTATGTCTTGTTTAAATAAGTTTTAATTTCCTATCCAGGTTACACTGATCTCAGACTGGCCAATGGTCTTGACATCTGTTCTGGTCGAGTCGAGCGTCAGTACTTCAGTAAATGGGGCACAGTGTGTGATGCATGCTGGGAAATGAGAGCTGCCAGTATCCTCTGTAAACAGCTGAATTGTGGGATTGCTGTGTCTGTTGTGGGATCAGACTGGTTTGGAGAGGGAAGTGGTGAAATCTGGGCTGATGTGTTTGATTGTGACGGGAATGAAACAAAACTCTCAGAATGTTCCATCTCTTCATGGAGTCGAGCTGAATGTTCTCATAGACGAGATGTTGGAGTCATCTGCTCTAGTGAGTTCATATTACTGTGAGATTTACTAATATTATGCTTCTGAGAGACTCAATCTTGTACAATATACAATATTTGTTCCCAATAAATTTACATTTCAGACTTTAGATAAATGCTTGTGTGATTTAGGTTTTGAAATTAATTATGTAAAATGTAATAATGATACAAAGCATGTTTATTATGCAAAAGTTCCTCTGTGGTCTTTAACACTTTTGCAATATTTTAGTAAAATGTCAGATCTTTCACTCAGATTCCTCTCTGGCTCTTCATGATGGTCTAGTGCGGTTGTCTGGAGAGAGACAGTGTGAGGGGGAGGTGGAAGTTTTCATTCATCAGGTCTGGAGGAGAGTTCTGCTGGACTCCTGGAGTCTCACTGAATCCTCTGTGGTCTGCAGACAGCTGGGCTGTGGCTCTGTACTCAACTTCTACAGCTCCTCTTCATCCAGTCCTGAACACAGTCATGAGTGTGTGACGGGCTTCCAGTGCTCTGGGAGTGAAGCTCATATGGGGAACTGCAGCTCTCCACAAACTCTCAACTGCAGCTCCACACAACAGCTGTCAATCACCTGCCTTGGTGAGAAGAACAACATCTGGACAGATTTTTCAGTTGTTCGTGATCAATAATGTGTTTCTCTTTCTTATATTTTTTTTTTTAAATGTATTATTTTTAATGTTTGTGTCTGTTTTTATAATGACAGATTTGCCAGTGTTCAGTACTTCTGGTGCATCGAGATCAGTCGCTCCTCCACAAACTCCTCCAACAGGGTCTCTCTCTATCCCTCCAGTGCTTGTGATTGTTCTGGGAGTTGTGCTCTTACTGTTCTTAGTGCCACTGCTTATACTGATTCAGCGAAAGAGAGTGATGAGGAGAGGTAGGAGAGATCCAGAGACTGTCATATTGTGTCTTATTCAGTGTGTGATCAGTCATGTGTTGTGAACTGACAGCAGGTTTGTCTGTCTACACTCACAGCTCTCTCTGACTGGTACACAGAACTACACAGGACACACACTGAGGCCATTTATCACGAGATTCATCACAGACAACATTACTTCACTCAGCAGGGTGAGGCATCATGGAAGAATGTTAAAAGCTTTAACTATTTTACGATTTATGTGTTTAAAAATTCTGAAAACCGTTGCGAGAAAAAGCTATCAAAGTAAATAAAATTTGGGGACTCCAGTCAAATGAGATTAAATGATGGGAGACTTCAGTGATACAGATCTGATCCACTGTAGAATTAAAGCTTTTTCTATCATTCACATCTACCTTGTCAATTTTAATCATACAAAAAGTAACATTTCAATATTTCAATTAAAGTCTCTGAACTGAGAATATCAGATGGGTGCAACTGTTTATCTTTATGTTTGTGTAATCAGATGAATTTGTAGATGAGAGTTTGTCAGACTCCAAACCACAAAGCTGCATGTTTGTGTGTGTGCCAGTGAAAGTTTCTTCCTGTGTGAAATTTTCTCGAGTGATAAGCAGTTTCATATTAGGTGCATTTGAGTTGGAAAAGATAAAGAACTAACTTAGTTCCCCAAACACAATTTATTTTTAAATAAGTTAAAATATGATATGAACGATTGCATCAGCTCTTTGAGTCAATGCAGTTTATTGAAAACTTCTGACTGTTCAACAGTTGCTATAAAAAAGGCCAGCCACATAAAATGAGTTTAAACTGCACTGACAGATGCCAACCAACGTAACAGGCACACTTGTCAGGTTTTGTTGGATCACTGAGTCTCCCTGTCAGTGTCTGTTGCCATTAGTTTTCATTGTTTCCATGGACTGAATATGATC
>NW_015507142.1:60269-60886 GCF_001515645.1 Sinocyclocheilus grahami
TCTGTTGCCATTAGTTTTCATTGTTTCCATGGACTGAATATGATCTGATGATCGTCATCGTATGTTGTTGCAGTGTGAATTATCTCTGAAATGCAGTGAGCTGAATAAACGGGTTGATCACACAGAATGAATTTGAGCTTTTAAAAAAGCAAGACGCAGTGCAGTAAAATAAAAAAAAGAGCTCATGGTCTAAAAATAGTGAAACTTTTAAGGCAAAAAGCCCACCTACAAGATCAAAACCAGATTTTGGCCTTCGAAGTGAGTGAAGGTCAAACTGAGAATTCTTAAATGGGATGGTCTATGGAGGATTGCACTTATCGCACAGCAACTATGACAGCTGCCACTGACGAGCGACAGTAACGTTTGTACTGTATAGGGGTTATGCGCAACAGATTCCGTATTCTGTTAACCGGGTCTCGCCGCTTCTGGTTCAAGCGTTTTGCATATGCTTCGTTAAATATGAAGCCGTTTTACTCAAGGTGCCTTCAAAGTAGATACCAAAGATTATCATAACCAATGATATCTAAAAGTTTTTTCACTTTTCACTAACATTTATATAAAAACAATTAATTAAACGTCAACAATAAAAACAGCTAGCTAGTTTAACCGATTATCTT
>NW_015507142.1:62144-63278 GCF_001515645.1 Sinocyclocheilus grahami
GCAACAAACGATTATTTTGATAATCGATTAATCTAACAATTATTGGAACGATTAATCGACTAATTGTTGATTATTTCACTGCTTAATCAGTAGACTTTGATTGATTATTCAGATTTTGCAATTAGTTAAAATATTTAGTTATACATATTCTAACAAATTAATAAAGGTAATCAGCTTTTGAAAATCATATTACTGTATGTAATTACAATTATTATACAATTAATTTATACAAATAAATATATTTGGCACACAAAATGAGATGACAGAGAAACTCTCTCATTCACCATTTCATTAGCTAAATAAAAAAGTAACTGAATGACATCCTGACATCTGCTTTTATAAGTCATATGAATAAGAAACAAAATAAAGGTAAGAGATAAGAAGTTTTATTTTTGGATAAACTATTTTGTTCACAACATAATCTCTCTTAAAATACATTACAGGTTTGAGGTTTATGATAATCAAAACAGTCCTGAGCTAGATCAAGCTTTGATCTCTGCAAACCAAGATATCACTTTAGTCTTGCGCTACAGCGCCACACTTGTCAAACCGCATTATTGCAGGCTCTTACATTAGGTCACATGAGATCACACGACTACTCGACAACAAAAATATTGACCATTTTTTTATTGCCTACGTTGTCGATTATGTCGACTAATCGTTTCAGCCCTATCGTATACATCTTACACTGACACTTTATTGTAAAGCAATGTTATTTTAGTATCATTCATGTGCTATTATAGTTTTTGTTAATATATTGAATTATTTTTATATTTTCTGCTGTCATTTTCAGTTGTTTTTATTAGTTTAGTTGATTTTCTGTATAGTTATTACATTTTATTTCAGTTTTAGTGTTAGTTATTTTAGAACATCAAGATAAACTAAATGAAAATGGGAAACCCTGTTGTAAAAAATTACCAAACTGTCTTAATCAGTATCTACTCAGTATTTATCTTTCAATACATAAATATGAAGATATATTTACTTATTTAGCACTTTTAACAATTATTTAAAACTTTTAAAAATGTAAAAGCGTTAAAAAAAATATATGAAAATTTTGTGAGATTAATGCTTTAAGAACACTGACATTTTTTTTTTAATTCATCCAATAAAAAAAAATTAGGGTAATGATTC
>NW_015507142.1:66017-67184 GCF_001515645.1 Sinocyclocheilus grahami
TCTCTGTAAATGCAAACAAAAGTGATGTTCTTTATTTCAATCAAGCTTTATGCACAAATCGCGCAAATTGATTTTTGCACAAATATTTTATAACCCCATTAAACATCTATAAAAACTCACAAATTCTAGCAGTTCATGAGAACATATTGAAAGTTTTTACCTTAAATGTAAGAGCAGCTGTCCACTGTAAAGACTCCTGGAATTTTAATGTTAAACTTCAAAGTAGCTATTAACTAAAATAGGTTAATTTATGTTTAACTATTTTAATATTGAACAAATTAATAAAAAAAATAATATGTTCTTAGTGTTTTTAAACCTGTACCTGTAATGACAACTCCCAATATTTATAATTTTTGGCAGACAACTTTATTTAAATTGCTGTATAGTATGTAGTTTAATATTCCTGACATAAATGTTCTCAATATGACAGTATGTCCATTTTTGAAAATTGTAACCTTTGTTAGAAAAGTAAATAAATAATTTAATTGTCTGATTGCTATATGTAACACTGTGAACATTGTATAATACTATAAACAATAAAAACGTACAGTATGTCTGCTCTTTGAAAGTAAAACACATACTCAAGCACAGGATTCAGAAAAAAAATATTTAGTGTTGTTTTAGGTGAACAATATCTATATGTATTGCCTGTAAAGTCCATTTATAGCCTTTACACAGCAGCATGTCTCTTTACATGTTTAAAAACCAGCTAATTTCAAGATGCTGACGTCATGTCTGGTCGTCACGTGGGTCACCCGCAGTGACGCTCAAAGCTCAAGACGTTCGGATAGACGTTCGGTTTGACGTTCGATCGGTCGGTCGTTCGAACGTTTGATTTTGGCACGGAGTGCGCGCCATATCGAGCGCAGTTGCTGTCCACCGACTGCGCTGATCAAATGCATGATGGGAAACGACTGACTGGCGACACATCTTAATGCTCATTGGTTCAGACAACTGTGATGCTGCGTTCTCTTCTAAAATGTTTTATTTTTATCTGATTTCATATGATTATGTATTTAAATTATGCATGAATTTTCCCAAACACTATGACAGTGCGATCTCTGTGTGAGATATGTGATTGTTGTCATATTTCTATAAAAATCTGAAATACCTGTTTGTATCAAAGTAAAAATGGATGATAAATACACCTTTCGTATGGAATTAAAT
>NW_015507142.1:67722-75921 GCF_001515645.1 Sinocyclocheilus grahami
ATAGAATGGGATTAAATACATAAAGGATATTTGTGTTGTTTAACATTTAATTATTGCAGGTTCGTGTCATATTCTGAGTTGCATTATTTTTATTCATTTTGAGAAATACTGAATCTGTGTTTTTTTTGTTTTTGTGAGTGAGATTAATTAACGCATATTCATATTTATTTAGAACTACAGTAACATCTTCTGATTTCTCTCAACATGGGGACAGGAGAGCTGTCAATCAATAAATTGGAGAAAAAAAAAGTAACTCAGATATTCTCTTGTAAATTAAAAAGTAATACGTTACTTTACTAGTTACTTGAAAAAAGTAATCTGATTACGTAACTCGCGTTACTTGTAATGCGTTACCCCAACACTGCTTATTTCACTCCTCCCCTCACTGCAGCCGCCTACTCTCGCCTTCATTTCAGGCAAGGCGAGGCGCACCTCAAACAAGCCTATTCTTTGCATGAGTATCAGACATTCATTCTGTGTAATCAAATCACTGAAGAGAAAAGGGATCCTTGAATTGAGATGAAGTGTTTTATAAACTGATATGACTTGTTTTCTGTCATTCTCGATCAGAGAGAGTTCAGGAGGAGTATGATGATGTGATGAGTGTCAGTGAAGATGTGAGAAACCTGTTGGGTAAGTTACTGTATTATAACCCTTTTGTTCTCAATATATTATTAACATCTTTATTTATGTTTTAATAATTTTAATATTTTTCAATTTTTTATACTTTTAAAACATTAATCCAATTACAACATTTGACATTATTATTATTATTATTTTTAACAGATTATGATGATGTGGAGGAGGAGTCAAACATAGATTCATCCATTGCCTCTGTTCAACAAAGTTTGTGTGATATTGTTATTGATATGCCAAAATTTGTCAGGTTTTTGTGTTTCCCCATTTTTTTATTAATAAAACTTCTATGCCTTTGTGAGAGTTTGTTGTATTGTTTAGTTTTTTGGCCTTGTTAATAGCAATACATTTTTGTGTGTATTTTAATAAGACATTACACAACCCATGAAGTCAAATGTCTGATCTTACATTTTAATGCAAAACCGTGGTCACAACTGAAGACATCCCTAAATAAGCCCAAATGACCATCAGTGATTTAACAGCCCTCAGCATTTTCACAGCAAGTACTGGAGTTTTGTCAGTGGATAATGCTGAATAAATAAATAAATAAATATTTGCATTTATTTTGTATGCATTAAATAACTTTTACAATAGAAAAAAAATGTATCACATATATAATATGTTTAAAAAACATATTTCTTCTTTATAAACCACATGAATCACTTTATAATAACTTTAACAATACATTATGACTTAATAATGCTTAAGAGCAGAACAGAACCCCGGTGTAGCTCATGTTTTATCATCAATATAAAACAAGCACAGTTGCCTGTTGTGTGACTTCAGAGAAATTTCATCTACACAAGTGCTGCAGTCATAAATGTAACTATGGTAATATCCTGATACTTCTTGGTACTTTTAATATTCTTTTGGTTGGAAATTGTCCTTTCAAAGCTGCACAACATTATAAGAGCTTCTTCATTTCTGACAAGCGATAGTAGCCTTTAGTTGCAGGGTTCGTTTCGGGTGATTAGGTAAGTATCCACTTCATCGAGCGCTCGTTTTGTATCTCGATGTTAGTAACTAGTTACTGTTTTGCTGCGTGAGCTCCAATGATTCAGTTCAATGATTCACTGAACAATTCAGTTTGAGACTCAAAAGATTAATTCGGGAATTGCTAGTTTTGATTCTAAACAGTAAACTGAAAACAAGACGTAATTCCTGAAGTATTGTCAGGGTAAATGTTTCTCTGGTCAGTATACTGTAGTTAAAGATTAATGAGTAAAACTGTTCTGGCACAGACAACAGTATTTTAACTGGGGCTCGTGTCTCAGTCACACGAGTCTGGCTCATGAAGTTTATCGTCTTATAGTCCTTTACTGCCACCCACAGAAGCAGATTGGTATTGCAGTATTAATAAACACAAACAAGTGCAGCTGCAAACTTGGTCTAGCATTCCTGTATGATGAACTGTGTATGGTTATAGATATACTTTATTGTCTTATTTATTTTTAAAGGATAATGCCCTACTAATATACTACTACTATATGTATTATATGTATAAATATATATACTGTTGACAAGCATTGCTAAAATACACTTCTGAATAAATAAAAACAAATCTTTTTTTTCCCCCAATGTATTTTTAGGAGTAATAAGGAGGGGTTCATATATTCGTATGTACATGCCTACACATTTCAGGCTGCAAAGCAACAAAATGTGATTTTTTTAAAAGGGGGCGATTCTTTTCTATATCCACTGCAAGCAGTGTTTAATTTACTCCTATTTACGTGCATATTGATATACCATTTACCATTTGATTAAACTATCATTGTTAGTTCAATTAAGTCCAAGTGCCACCAACAGGCCTATTATGTGAAGTGTAAGCAGTTCAAAATCAAGAACATGCAAAGGATTTATTTTATAATTATGCATGTATTAAATTGGAATTACTCTGTATATAAATGACCCTTTTTTACATTTGAGCCCCTGCCTCCGAGAAACACTCTGCACGTCCCTGGTCACTAACACAATGCTTTATGATCCAGAGGAAATGAGGATTCAGTCTGTTTGTAATGATGAACATGTTTCTGACGGTTCTGCGCTCCTTTAACAGGGAGTCTCATCTTTGAAGAACTGTATTCTGGGTATGAAGATGCTGATGAGCTTCTCTCAGGTTAGAGAGCTGAAGTGCATATACATTCCACATTTCATTTGAAAAAACCTTTATAATGAATTCACCTAAATAAATAATTGTAACTAGTAATTCCATATTATATTTGATTAACGACTCAATACTATTGAAATGCTGCTGTTTACTTGTATATTAACAGTCTGTTCTCCTTTTTTAGCAAAAGAGTTCAAGACTGCATATTATGATGATGTCACCAATGGCAGTGGCCTAAAAGGTCAGAAACCTTTTTAACTGATAACATGATTCTTTACCAAAATAAATTCTCAGTCTCATGACCTGCAGCAAGAACATATTTTGGCTTTTGTATCCAAACATGTTGTGTGTTGATGCAGAAGAGATGCTGAAGGAAATCACACCGGGATACTATGATGACGTCATCACTGATGGACTGAAAGCAGATCGTGAGACAGGTGTCCCGCCGTCTTACGAGTTGGTGTTTTTTCAATGTATGCTTCAGACACGGGTCACGACGAGGCGTTCCCCATAGCGACCCCTAGAGGACGCAGTTCGAAGTTCCCATGAAAGGGAACTTAATGGTCTCATGACCTGCAACAGTATGGGCTTACATTTCTGCCACAATTCTGCACGCGAAAGATCATATTTTGAGCGCACAAAAGTGCATTTTGCACGCGCGCGATCTGAGTTTGTGGAGAAAATGTTCGTTTCGCAAAGAAAAACGTCTTTCGAGCGCACGGAAATCAATTTTGCATTTAAAAGACGTTTTTGGATGTGTGCAGACCTTCTCTTTTGCGCGTGCAATGTTTCACTAGCGTGCTCACCTGATGCTCCCCACTCTGTGCTCGCAAAATGCCAACAGCTCGCGTGCTCAACACAACCCAGCGTTACAATGTGCCATAGTTGCCGTGAATTTACAAGATTCGAGCCGCTTCCTGAACCAGTCTGACCAAGCAAAGCGAGGCTTCGGACGTCTCGATACGCGCTTCACTGAAAGCTGCCTGATAACATCACTACTTTAAACTATTATTCTGCCCGTCCGAAATCAATTTTGTGAGGAACCTTGTTTGTCTTGTTTAAATCAAGTCTCTTATAGGAAAATAGATTCATCAAATAAGATAAAAGATATAAAACACTTTGTCCTTCTTGTGATGAGGAGTCGATGAGGAGTATGAAGATGTGATGAGTGTGAGTGAAGATGTGAGAAATCTGTTACGCAAGTTTTAGTAACCATTTTGTTATCATTATATCCTGAATTCTTTTTTATATTTCATTGTATATTTTTTTCCAGATTTATATACTCAATTTTAAATATTCATATAAACACAACATTCACCATAATTAAAGATTTAGTTTTTTTAATAGCAGATTATGATGATGTGGGGGAGCAATCAAACAAAGGGGAGGGGTCTGTATGACTCAATAATCACATGCACTGCCTTGGATCAAGACATTTGAAAGCTCAATTGTTTGAGTAATATTTCTATATGAAATATTTAGCTTTTATGTTATTTGAAACCTTTTTTGTAATGAAACTTTTCTCGTTGCTTTTATTGCATTTTTGTTGTATTGGGTTATGGCCTATTGTTTTTTATAAAATATTTGTATATTGTATATTTTTTTAAATGACAAAATAAACCAAAGCTAATTCTCTAGTCACGTAACTGTTTTTTTCATTAAAAAAAATACTGAAAAGTAAAAATATAATAAATAACAAATAAATAAATAAATCAGAACAACACATTTATGTGTGCATTACTCATATGTAGTGCAGCTATTTATGGTTCTGAATCTAATAATGGTTAATCTGAATAATTAGACTATTTAACTTTTCATTGTTTATCTTAAATCCAATGACTATTAAAGTTTTTAAGTGCCATCATTACACATTATTTATTCAGACCACTTCTAAAACTATATTAAATTATTTCCTGGATATTGTAAATTGGTATTTCAAAACAAAAACTGAGTGACTAAATAAATGATCGTCGTTATCAAACAACTGGTTCAGATAATGTGCTTCTCAATACTCAAACTGATGCTTTCTTGTTTCATCGCTCCTCAGTTCTTTAGCCCGTGACCTGGAAACTGATCAAATAAATAAATACAAAATTAAAAAAGTAATAAATAAATCCATAAATGAATCTACAAATAATTGTAAAACAGCTAATATTATTAAGTATTTCCTTATATAAGTATAATGTATGTATATTGTATTTTTTTCATTTATTTATACACTTATTTCCACTTTTATTTATATATGTATTTACATCAATATTTGTATATTTTCACATTTATTTAAATGGGACATAAATACTTATATAAATAATACATAAATGTATAAATAAATAAATACAACTCTTGTCTGCTGGTCTTTACAATAAGAAGTGTTTTACTACCATCTGCTGGACTAATATTGCTATTATTTTATTATTCTCCAAGGTATACCTATTGTAAGTAGATAATATTTAATTAAATAAAAACGAAAAAACAAACCAACAAAAAAAACCTAAACAATCACTTTAGCGACTATATAGTTTATACTATGGTTTAATCCTATTTTATGGTTTCCTTTGTTAGAATAAAATAACAAATTAGTCAAATTCACTTACAGTAATATTATGCTTAATTTATCTAGAAACAGTGAGATTAAAATGTTAAATGAATTAAGATTAGTCATGAGAAATTGGTTCTAGTAAGTTTGTGTAAGTGTTTGAAGTGTTCAGACTTACAGAAGTCAGTCATCAGTGCTTGTATCTGCTGTGTTCAGGTTCAGGTTTTGATGCTGAATATAAGCTGCAGTGTTTCTGTATCAATCTGCTTTAAGTTCAGTGTGACTTTATCTCCACTCTGACTTATGACTGACACGAGTCTGTCCTCAGTGAAGTGTCTCTTCACACTGGAGGAGGAGTCCCGCTCATCAGCGCTCACACTTTATTGATATATATGGAGAAAATAAAAATGCTGCTCTCTGATTTGTCACTGATTGTGTTTGATGATTTCCTCTGTTCTGTCTAATAAGGTATCAGTGAGTGTCATTGGCAGCCGTGAGTCTCTCTCTCTCTTTAGGGGGCTGGCAGGAGCCAATTTCTTCAGTGTGTTTGAGGGAGCAGCGGAGAAACTTTGGTGCTAAATTAATTCGTTTTTTGGGCAAACAAAGGGATGGAAAGCTGTCTGACACTTATTTTATTTTCTTCAGTGGTTACACTTATCACTGCTAGTAAGTATACTCAGGGACAGATGAAATTCAATATATATATTTTTTACACATTCTATATTGTATTGATTTACATGTGATTATGCAGTTGCATGTTATTCTTATAACTTCTATATGGTTAATATTTTATTGTTGTATGCTTATTTTATGACGTATCCCTCATGGACAGACCGTGTGAATGTGAGACTGGTGAATGGTGACAGTCGCTGTGCTGGTAGAGTAGAAGTTCTTCATAGAGGTCAGTGGGGAACAGTGTGTCATTTTTCCTGGGATATGACTGATGCTGCAGTGGTGTGTAGAGAACTGAGCTGTGGAGAGGCTTTACAAGCACCAAGATATTCTTACTTTGGACCAGGATCAGGAAAAATCTGGATGGATGGCGTGAAGTGTAAAGGATCAGAGTCTACACTGAAGGACTGTGGATCAAAAGGATGGGGTAAACATAGTGACATCTGTGGTCGTCATAATTATGATGCTGGAGTCAGATGCTCAAGTAAGTGATTTCATGCAGCTCATTGTTTAAACACTTATCGACCTTTCTTCTCTTAACACAATATGCAATATACAATAATTGTATACAATTTGTTTCTGAGCTAGTTTTAAACAATGAACAGGAGTAATTGTGAAATTGTAATGCTGAAATGACCGAGGTTTTTATTTGCAATATTCAATTGAAGGATAGACGTAATCACTCACAGTCGTTGTTTGTTTGTAACACAGTCACAGTAAGACAGCTTCATTCACCATGACTCTAATTAAATTGTTTTATGTATTATGCAAATATGTAGAAACCATAAACTATGGACGATTTACAAGACTTGCTGATGGACCTCACCTGTGCTCCGGGAGGTTAGAGGTGCTTTATGGGAACACATGGTACACAGTGTGTGCCGCTGCCTTTGACCAGCAGGATGCAGAGGTTGTGTGTAGAGAGCTGGACTGTGGGGCTCCTGTACAGGTGCTGGGAGCAGCTACTTTTGGCAAAGGAGACACTCAGCTGTGGACACAAGAGATTCAGTGCAGAGAGGATGAAGCAACCATTCGATTGTGTCCAACTTCAAATGACATAAAGTGCTCTCAAGACAACAATGTGGGACTGATATGTTCTGGTAAAATGTCACTGTTTATCCTGTCAGTAAATAAATCAAATACAACACTTTAATCGCTAAATATACTAAGATCAAATAGTTTTATCAACATTTCTAATGAGCATGTTATGCATTATCAATGGTAATACCATAGTAGATGCCTCTTTCGAAAGCTCCAAGCACGTAGACGCATCCTCCATCTTGCAATGGTCAACTTGATGTCATTCAACATAATAATCAATGAATATTCGAAGATGCCACAATCCTGCAAAGCCGAAGGTTGTAAAAACCGCCAGAATTGAAATTCCCAAAGAAACGGGATAACCTTTCACACGAGAATGTAAGGGAGGGGCGGAACAATAGATATGTAAGGATTGTGGCATCTTTGAATATTTATTTATCATTATGGTGAATGAAGTCAAGTTGAACCTTCCAGTATGGCGGACGGCTTGAAAATAAACAATCAGTTCTTCCCTCTAAACCACTCTGTTATGTCTTGTTTAAATAAGTTTTAATTTCCTATCCAGGTTACACTGATCTCAGACTGGCCAATGGTCTTGACATCTGTTCTGGTCGAGTCGAGCGTCAGTACTTCAGTAAATGGGGCACAGTGTGTGATGCATGCTGGGAAATGAGAGCTGCCAGTATCCTCTGTAAACAGCTGAATTGTGGGATTGCTGTGTCTGTTGTGGGATCAGACTGGTTTGGAGAGGGAAGTGGTGAAATCTGGGCTGATGTGTTTGATTGTGACGGGAATGAAACAAAACTCTCAGAATGTTCCATCTCTTCATGGAGTCGAGCTGAATGTTCACATAGACAAGATGTTGGAGTCATCTGCTCTAGTGAGTTCATATTACTGTGAGATTTACTAATATTATGTTTCTGAGAGACTCAATCTTGTACAATATACAATATTTGTTCCCAATAAATTTACATTTCAGACTTTAGATAAATGCTTGTGTGATTTAGGTTTTGAAATTAATTATGTAAAATGTAATAATGATACAAAGCATGTTTATTATGCAAAAGTTCCTCTGTGGTCTTTAACACTTTTGCAATATTTTAGTAAAATGTCAGATCTTTCACTCAGATTCCTCTCTGGATCTTCATGATGGTCTGGTGCGGTTGTCTGGAGAGAGACAGTGTGAGGGGGAGGTGGAAGTTTTCAT
>NW_015507142.1:95269-114137 GCF_001515645.1 Sinocyclocheilus grahami
GCTCCTCTTCATCCAGTCCTGAACACAGTCATGAGTGTGTGACGGGCTTCCAGTGCTCTGGGAGTGAAGCTCATCTGGGGAACTGCAGCTCTCCACAAACTCTCAACTGCAGCTCCACACAACAGCTGTCAATCACCTGCCTTGGTGAGAAGAACAACATCTGGACAGATTTTTCAGTTGTTCGTGATCAATAATGTGTTTCTCTTTCTCTGAATATCAGGTCGCGGGTCCATCAGGCTGGTGGGTTCTGGGGGAGACTGTGCAGGGAGACTGGAGGTTTTTCACAGCGGCTCATGGGGGGCAGTGTGTGATGACTCCTGGGATATTAAAGATGCCCATGTGGTGTGCAGACAGCTGCAGTGTGGAGTGGCCCTCAGTAACCAGCAGGTACCAGCCTGGTTTGGTCCTGGTTCTGGACCCATATGGCTGGATGAGGTGGAGTGTGAGGGGAATGAGACGTCCCTGTGGAGCTGCTCTTCTCCAGGCTGGGGAAAACATGACTGTCAACACAAGGAGGATGTAGGAGTCGTGTGCTCGGGTAAACAGTACACTAGAGGAAATGTTCTCCCATGCATAAATGTTATCCCCCCTCCCCCCCAACAAAAAAGGCTAATGCATGTTGCAAATGCTGTTAGCATATTATGTCAGTAACATAGTATTAGGCTAACATAATAGTTTAGATGCTGGCAGCACGAATCAGCCTCGATTTAACCAGTTATTTTGGTGATATTTAAAATGTAGCACTACCTGAATTGCAGTTGTTTTAATACACATCCCTTTCCATGAGTCGTGTGCTCGGGTAAACAGTACACTAGAGGAAATGTTCTCCCATGCATAAATGTTATCCCCCCTCCCCCCCAACAAAAAAGGCTAATGCATGTTGCAAATGCTGTTAGCATATTATGTCAGTAACATAGTATTAGGCTAACATAATATTTTAGATGCTGTCAGTGCTGGCAGCACGAATCAGCCTCAAATTAACCAGTTATTTTGGTGATATTTCAAATTTAGCACTACCTGAATTGCAGTTGTTTTAATACACATCCCTTTCCATCTAGAGTTTAAGGAGATCAGGTTAACTGAGGGCTGTGAAGGGAATGTGGAGGTTTTCTACAATGGATCCTGGGGAAATTTATGTTACAACCAGATGAACACAGACACAGCGAGTCTGATCTGTCAAGAGCTGAACTGTGGAAGATCTGGCAGTGAACCCATTTATTCAGAGGGACTGAAGCCTCATAATTGGCTTGATAAACTTAATTGTCGACGACATGATTCCACTTTATGGCAGTGTCCTTCTTCACCACAGCGAGTCTGATCTGTCAAGAGCTGAACTGTGGAAGATCTGGCAATGAACCCATTTATTCAGAGGGACTGAAGCCTCATAATTGGCTTGATGAACTTAATTGTCGACGACATGATTCCACTTTATGGCAGTGTCCATCTTCACCCTGGGGACAGAATGACTGTGATAATGAAGTGGCCAAAATCACCTGCTCAAGTGAGATGATATTTAAATGATATGTAAGGTCTAAGCCATGCTTCATTAAACACAATGTTTATTTCTAATGTGGTGAGTAAACAAATATTTCTTTAAAAGTAAACTGAGCTGATGGAAAGAGCCTGAAATGATTTGTTTTCACATTGATGATATCTTTCACTGAGAGATGTTACAGTATGTGTCTTGTATCCTAATGTTCTCTTCATGTTTTAATCTCAGAGGAGGAGAATCAGGAGTCTCTTCAGAGTCGTCTGACATGTTCAATCTCACCATCTCTTCACCAGAAACAGTGTTCAAGTAAGTTTTTAACAAATTTGTTACATTTTAGTTCATATATGCCTTATTTTCCTAATAAATTATTAAAAGATGTGCATTCAAACAAGAAGTGTAATCATACATTTAAAGCCATCTTTGTTCAGTTTCACTGTGTGTTTTATTGTAAATGTTGTGCTGAAGCTGGTCTGTTCTCGTTGTTTTAGATCATCTTCCTCTCAGACTGAGTGGAGGGGAGGGCCGGTGCTCTGGGAGGCTGGAGGTGTATCATAACGCTGTGTGGGGCTCAGTCTGTGATGATCAGTGGGACATCAGCGATGCTCAGGTGGTCTGCAGGCAGCTGGGTTGTGGAGCAGCACTGAGGGCTGATGGGAATTCAGTCTTTGGTGCTGGTGAAGGTGTTGTGTGGATGAACAGAGTCGAGTGCAGAGGGAATGAGATTCACCTGTGGGACTGTCCGCTCTCCCTGAAAAAACACACTGACTGCTCACGCAAAGAGCATGCTGGACTCACCTGTGCAGGTCACAGCAAAATATTGAGGAATAATTTTCATTTTTAGATCATTTTATGTATTCATAATTTTGAATGCGTTTGTGTCTGTTTTGCCAGATGTGTTAGTGTCCACTACTCCTGCCACAACATCATCAGCTTCTCCTCCAGTGCGCTCAACATCAGTCACTCCTCCACAAACTCCTCCAGCAGCGTCTCTCTCCGTCCCCCCAGTGCTTGTGATTGTACTGGGAGTTGTGCTCTTACTGCTCTTAGTGCCACTGCTTATACTGATTCAGCAGAACAGAGTGATGAGGAGAGGTAGGAGAGATCCAGAGACTGTCATATTGTGTCTTATTCAGTGTGTGATCAGTCATGTGTTGTGAACTGACAGCAGGTTTGTCTGTCTACACTCACAGCTCTCTCTAAGAGGAGACACAGGACGACGACTGAGGCCGTTTATGAGGAGATTCAGCACAGACACAATCACTTCACTCAGAGGGGTGAGACATGAGCCATCAATCTCATTTATACCATTAATAAGAGTCTGTTAGACAGTTGATGTTCATCTATTATTAGTCCTGTTAAACCTCCTGCTTCAAACCACAGAATTCCTGACAGAAAACCACAGAGCTGCAGGTGCATGTTTGTGTGTGTGTGTGCGTGTGTGTGTGTGTGTGTGTCAGTGTATGTCTCTTCCTGTGAGTATTTTTAGATTTTCATAAGGAGGTGTTCATATATTTTTAAGTGTACATGCAGGTGGTGTGTGTGTGTATTTGTGGAAGGCAGTGAGGAATGGGTTCATGTGAGGATACAGTACATGTGTATTTGCTAATAGGCCCGATAAAAAGGGATTTCTTTCTATAATACTTTTAAAATGTGAAATTGATTTGAAATTGAAATAAATTTTTGTGTTGTCTTGTCTTCTTTACGATCCAAAGGAAATGAGGATTCAGTCTGTTTGTAATGATGAACATGTTTCTGATGGTTCTGCTCTCCTTTAACAGGGCGTCTCATCTCTGAAGAACTGCATTCTGGGTATGAAGATGCTGATGAGCTTCTCTCAGGTTAGAGAACTGAAGTGCATATACATTCCACATTTCACACAAAAAAAACCTTTATAATGAATTCACCGAAATAAATAAATAATTAACAAATGCTGTAACATATTTGATTAACAACTCAATACTATTCAAATACTGCTGTTTACTTGTATATTAACCGTCTGCTCTCCTTTTTTAGCAAAAGAGTTCAAGACTGCATATTATGATGATGTCACCAACAGCAGTGGCCTAAAAGGTCAGTCACCTTTTTAATTGATCACATGATTCATTACCAGATGTTTAATAAATTCTCAGTCTTATGATCTGCAACAAGAACATATGTTGGCTTTTGTATCCAAACATATTGTGTGTTGATGCAGAAGAGACGATGAAGGAAATCACACCGGGATACTATGATGATGTCATCACTGATGGACTGAAAGCAGATCGTGAGACAGGTGTCACTCTGATATTCTACAGCAGCATTTAAATTAAAATATTACAGTATATTTAAGATAGATATTTCACGTTTGTTCTGAATGTAATGAATGTGTGTCTGTGATGAATGTGAATCTGTAGAAGACACACCTGAGAGCTATGATGATGTCATGACGAGCGGACACAACTCTGACATCAAGAAAGGTGTTTTACCATTTTATCAACTTTTAAAAATAATATTCCTCTAAAATCAAATCATTACAGATAATATTTTAAATGACTGTATATTTAATTTTGACTGATATTTGTAGTGGACGCACCAGAGAATTATGATGATGTCATCATTAATAGGGCCCAATAAAAAGGGATTTCTCGCTATAATACTTTTTAAATGTGAATAATTCATTTTTGTGTTGTCTTGTCTTCTTTATAATCGAAAGGGAGGATTCAGTCTGTTTGTAATGATGAACATGTTTCTGATGGTTCTGCTCTCCTTTAACAGGGCGTCTCATCTCTGAAGAACTGCATTCTGGGTATGAAGATGCTGATGAGCTTCTCTCAGGTTAGAGAACTGAAGTGCATATACATTCCACATTTCACACAAAAAAAACCTTTATAATGAATTCACCGAAATAAATAAATAATTAACAAATGCTGTAACATATTTGATTAACAACTCAATACTATTCAAATACTGCTGTTTACTTGTATATTAACCGTCTGCTCTCCTTTTTTAGCAAAAGAGTTCAAGACTGCATATTATGATGATGTCACCAACAGCAGTGGCCTAAAAGGTCAGTGACCTTTTTAATTGATCACATGATTCATTACCAGATGTTTAATAAATTCTCAGTCTTATGATCTGCAACAAGAACATATGTTGGCTTTTGTATCCAAACATATTGTGTGTTGATGCAGAAGAGACGATGAAGGAAATCACACCGGGATACTATGATGATGTCATCACTGATGGACTGAAAGCAGATCGTGAGACAGGTGTCACTCTGATATTCTACAGCAGCATTTAAATTAAAATATTACAGTATATTTAAGATAGATATTTCACGTTTGTTCTGAATGTAATGAATGTGTGTCTGTGATGAATGTGAATCTGTAGAAGACACACCTGAGAGCTATGATGATGTCATGACGAGCGGACACAACTCTGACATCAAGAAAGGTGTTTTACCATTTTATCAACTTTTAAAAATAATATTCCTCTAAAATCAAATCATTACAGATAATATTTTAAATGACTGTATATTTAATTTTGACTGATATTTGTAGTGGACGCACCAGAGAATTATGATGATGTCATCATTAATAGACTGAGCTCTCGAGGTGTAACAGGTGAGATGCACAGAACTACATGTTTATCACCCTTTGCATGTTTAGATGAGTATTAGACATTTGTTCAAGTCACTTAAAGGAAAAGGAATGCCTCAAATGATATATGACATGATTTCTGTCATTCTCGATCAGAGAGAGTTCAGGAGGAGTATGATGATGTGATGAGTGTCAGTGAAGATGTGAGAAACCTGTTGGGTAAGTTACTGTAACCCTTTTGTTCTCACTATACTAACATCTTTATTTATATTGGAATATTTTTTGACATTTTCCCATTTTTTTTATACTTTTAAAATATTCATCCAATTACAACATTTGACATGATTTTTTATATTTTTAATAACAGATTATGATGATGTGGAGGAGGAGTCAAAGAAAGAAGATTTGGCCCAATGATCATCCATTTCCTCGGTTCAACAAATTTGAACAAAGTTTGAGTGATATTGTTATTGATATGTCAAATCTTGGGGTTTTATGTTTCACCAAGTGTTCTTTTTTTGTATTAAAACTTCTATGCCTTTGTCAGATTTTGTTGTTTTGTTTTTTGGCCTTGTTAGTAGCAATAAAAAACTTTTCAGACAAATGTGTGTGTGTATTTCAATAAGGCATTGCACAAACCCTGAAGTCAATGCAATGTTTAATGCACAACTGCTGCGGTGACAATCAAAGTCATTCTAAATATAAGCCATAAATGACCATCAGTGATTTCACAGCCCTCAGCATCATCACAGCAAGTACTGGAGTTCTGTGAGTGGATAATGCTTAAAAAATGCATTTACTTTAGATTAATTAAAGTAACTTTCGTAATAGAAAAAAAAAAAAAAATTATATGACATAATTGTATGTGATCAGGTGTGTTTTTAAGCGATAAATAAATATGAATATTACTTACATGCATCATTTATCAAGCTGTAGAAGTGGATAATATATGTAAATCAACAAACTGTAACACGTTTAAAAGTCATATTTCTTCTCTATAAACCATAAGAATCACTTTGAAATAACTTCAATATATTATGACTTAATAATGCTTAACAGCAGAACATTAGAACCCCGGTGCAGCTCATGTTTTATCATCAATATAAAACAAGCACAGTTACCTGTTATGTGACTTCACAGCAATTTCCACTTCAATATCCACAATATCCACATCTTTGAGCTCTCATTTTGTATCTCGATGTTAATATCTCGTTACTGTTTTGCTGAGTGGACTCCAATGATTCAGTTCAATGATTCACTGAACAATAAAGAACCGGATTCAAAAGATTAATTTTGGAATTTTTGATTCTGAAAGTTTTGATTCTAAACAGCAGACTCAAAGACTTAATTCGTTAAGTATTGTCAGGGTAAATGTTTCTCTGGTCAGTATACTGTAGTTACGGATTTATAAATAGTATAGTAAAACTGTTCTGGCACAGACAACAGTATTTTAACTGGGGCTTGTGTCTCAGTCACACGAGTCTGGAGAAGCACCTTTACTGTAAGGCATCAAATTTGTCATCTTTTTTTACTGCTACCCACAGGAATAGATCGGTATTGCAGTATTAAACATATAAAAGCAGCTGCAAACTTGGCTCTTGTATGACGAACTGTGCATGACCATAGATATACTTTATTGTCTTTATTTTATTATTTATTTTAAACAAAATGCCCTTCTAATATACTATATGTATTAATATATGCATTAACTGTGAACTTGACAAGCATTGCTAAAATATACTTCTGAATAACAGTAGCTAAAACAAATGTACATGTGCTTTTATAACTAATATTTCTAATCATGAACTCAAAGCGAGAAGCATGATACAATATGTTATGAGCGTTAGTATTTCTATATCTGCAAAAGCTGCTTTGATGCTGTTAATAAACTGGAATGTTTCCTGTCCCTGAAATCAGTTTCCTGTATGTTTGACTTTGTCACCCCTCTATCTTGTGTGTTTCTCCCCAGTTAAGTGTCTCTATAAGATGGAGGAGGAGTCCTGTTCATCAATGCTGACGTACTTTTAATAAATATGGTGAAAATCATAAATACGCCTTCTGATTAGTCAGTGAGACTTTTTGATGATGTTCTCTCTTCTGTCTAATAAGGTAAAAGTGTATTTGATTGGCTTGTTGTTTGGTGGTTGTGCAGCTTTCTGTATCTGTCTCTCTTGAACCTTTCAGTTCAGAGTTGATCAAACAGAGTGTATGATCGGTAAAGATGGAGAACTGTCTAACTCTCATTTTTTTGTCTTCTGTGATCAAACTCGCCACAGCTGGTACGTACACACTCAGGATCGTTATGTTATAGTGATTGACTGTTTGTGTTTGTGATATAAATTGGTCATAATATAATTTATAGTTCCCCTTTTTTATGTGTAGTATTTGCATTAATATAAAAGTGAATTTCTTTCTCTCATGGTCATTTTCTCTGTTCCTCTCTCTTTTGCTGACTTTTCTCTGTTGTTGTTTGTCTTCTCTCAGATACATTTTATATACATCATTCTATATCTTTTCTACAGGAAATGTGAGGCTGGTGGATGGTAGTAATTCCTGTGCTGGTAGGGTGGAGGTTTATTATAATGGAGAATGGGGAACCGTGTGTGATGATTATTGGGATTTGACAAACACTGCAGTGGTGTGTAGAGAGCTGAGCTGTGGCGTAACTTCAAACACAATGCGTGCTGCTCACTTTGGACCAGGATCAGGAAAAATCTGGATGGACAATGTGATATGTAGTGGATCTGAGTCCTCAATATTTGATTGCTCAAAAACAAAAATGGGTGACCATAACTGTGAGCATAGTGAAGATGTTGGCATTATCTGCTCAGGTAGGCTGATTTTATCACTACCTTTCATTAACAAATAAATACATAATTTACTATAATAAAAGCATGCATGTACTAAGTAGATTATATAAATCAGACTTTAAATCATTAGGAGAATCAAACGAGTGTTGTAATACAAGGTGAGTTTAACCATTTAGAATTGAGCTATACAAGGGTGAAATCACTCAATATTATATCAATCATATAGGACCACTGTATGATTTGAGGTGAAAGCAGAAGTTGTAAGTCTCTGTGTAAAAATATAAAGGATCTACAGTGCATGAAAAAAAATAATAATAATGGTTTATGATTTGAATTGTGGTCAGGTTAATGTTTAATGACAGTACATTACCTGAAACTCTCTTGTGTAATTTCATATTTAATATTTACTCTAATGTTACACTTTCACCTACAGTATATGTTAAGAACCTTAACATTTTAATTAACAAAATAAATTAATGTACACAATTCAAACTGATGTTCTATTAATGTTACTTTTCAACAAAATGCTAAATTTGGAATTACATCAAGAATGGACTTGAATAGGTTTGGACTTAGTCCTTCTCCCCCATACGCAGGGCAATGATGACTCCAGAATAGAAATATTAAATGATTCTGCTTAGCTAAAAATACAGAATTATGTTAAACACGTATTCTTACACTCTGTCCCTGACTACATTTGATTAAATTATGCATTTTATTTTTAATTTATTAATAAATAATAATAATTAATCAATAATAAAAATGAAAGCTCAAATTTGTGACCTTTTGGGTTTACCATATTTAATGTGCCATTACTATATTTGATGCTAAATTAAATGTCTAAGCTTTCATTTCATATTGTGACAAAATATATTGCTACGCCCCTAGTCAACCCAGTGTGTCAAATGTAGCAGGACCTGCAAGGACCCCACATGTTACTCTAGGGCTGTAACAACACTACTCTCTAAATAATTGAAGATAAGTTGTAGATTTCAAAACAACTTTAATCTGTGGCAAAACTGTGGCAAAAGCCTGTTAAAGCACAACACCACAACACTCCTCTCTTAGTACAGTATATACTGTAAGCTTTTTTATTTTTGGGAATTTTATATATATATATAGTTATATTATGATTTTTAACAGTTTGTTATGACTAACATTTCAGGCATCAGGCTTGTTGGAGGTTCTCGCTGCTCTGGGAGATTAGAGGTGCCTCATGGGAACACATGGTACACAGTCTGTGCCGCTGCCTTTGACCAGCAGGATGCAGAGGTTGTGTGTAGAGAGCTGGACTGTGGGGCTCCTGTACAGGTGCTGGGAGCTGCTGCTTTTGATAAAGGAGACACTCAGATGTGGACACAAGAGATTCAGTGCAGTGGAAATGAGTATCAGTTTGCTCTTTGTCCAGCATTACCTTCACAATTTTGTTCCCATGAGAACGATGTGAGTGTTGTATGTGCTGGTAGGTGAACGACATATGAACTATGAGTATTGACACAATTCTTGAGTAATATTGTAAAATAAATAAATAAAACAACTTACTTTATTTTTCTTGTGTCCTTTTACCTTCAGAAACAGTGAGATTAGTAGGTGGTAACAGTCGCTGTGCTGGTAGAGTGGAGGTTCTGCATGAAGGTCAGTGGGGAACAGTGTGTGACATTGGTTGGGATTTGCCTGATGCTGCAGTGGTGTGTAGAGAGCTTGGCTGTGGAGAGGCTTTAACTGCACCAAAGAGTGCTCACTTTGGAGAAGGATCGGGAGAGATCTGGGTTTCAAATTTACAGTGTACTGGATCAGAGTTTACATTGACAAACTGTAGATTCGATGGATGGGGAATAGAAGCTAATCATGCTGAAGATGCTGGAGTAATCTGCTCTGGTAAGATCATCTAGACTTATTTCATAATTACTAATCTTTTCTCCCACAGAATTCCAGGATGGATAAAAATTTTTTTGCTCCACATTCAGTGTTATGTCAGGTGCCTGTGAGGAGTGAAGTATTATATATTATAAGTATTATGTGACATGCTGAATGACGATATGGAACACACAAAAAGCATTTTGTCAACAACATGCATTTTTTGTTCCAGACGATTCCTTTTGTGAATCAAATATACATAGTATCTCATTCAAAGATTTCACAGACAAAATGCATTTTAGTGACATGCTGGGTGCATTTTGTTCACTTTTTTTCTGATATCCATTAAATGAAAAACATATTCACTCTCATGTGCAAAAAAATACAAGAATTCTATGTGAATTTTATGCACACACAAAAAAAAACTGCTGACAATTGATGAAAGGCGTCTGGTTTAGCTTTATAAAGTAATATTAGGACGAGAATTAGTAAATATAATTGAATTTGTAAATTTTTTTATTTAAGGAGTCAGGCTGGTTGGAGGATCTCGCTGTTCTGGCAGAGTAGAAGTGCCTCATGATCAGACGTGGATGTCAGTGTGTGACGCTGCCTTTGACCAGCAGGATGCAGAGGTTGTGTGTAGAGAGCTGGACTGTGGGGCTCCTGTACAGGTGCTGGGAGCAGCTGCTTTTGGCAAAGGAGACGCTCAGATGTGGACACAAGAGATTCAGTGCAGAGGAAATGAATCCTATATATCTTTGTGTCCAACATCATCTTCTCTCAAACAAAATTGCACCCATGAGAATACCATTGGACTGTTATGTTCTGGTAATAGAGCATTAGTTACTTATTGAGAGAATCACAAACTAGGTTTTTAAAACACATTTCTTGCTTTTTTCATACTGTTAAACTAAACTCTCTGTTCTCTGTTCTTTGTCCAGGTTACACTGACCTCAGACTGGTCAATGGTCCTGAAATCTGTTCTGGTCGAGTTGAACGTCAGTACTTCAGTAAATGGGGCACAGTGTGTGATGTATGCTGGGATATGAGAGCTGCCAGTGTCCTCTGTAGACAGCTGAATTGTGGGATTGCTGTGTCTGTTGTGGGATCAGACTGGTTTGGAGAGGGAAGTGCTGAAATCAGGGCTGATGTGTTTGATTGTGATGGGAATGAAACAAAACTCTCAGAATGTTCCATCTCTTCATGGAGTCGAGCTGAATGTTCTCATAGACGAGATGTTGGAGTCATCTGCTCTAGTGAGTCCATTCATGCCGCGATGAAGTCATGGGTTCCAGACTAAAACTACGTCTAAGTATATATTTTATATATACTAATGAAATATAATACTGAATGATAAATAAATACTCTCTTCAGATTCCTCTCTGGCTCTTCATGATGGTCTAGTGCGGTTGTCTGGAGAGAGACAGTGTGAGGGGGAGGTGGAAGTTTTCATCCATCAGGTCTGGAGAAGAGTTCTGCTGGACTCCTGGAGTCTCACTGAATCCTCTGTGGTCTGCAGACAGCTGGGCTGTGGCTCTGTGCTGAACTTCTACGGCTCCTCTTCATCCAGACCTGAACACAGTCATGAGTGTGTGACGGGCTTCCAGTGCTCTGGGAGTGAAGCTCATCTGGGGAACTGTAGCTCTCCACAAACTCTCAACTGCAGCTCCACACAACAGCTGTCAATCACCTGCATCGGTGAGAAGAACAACATCTGGACAGATTCTTCAGCTATTCGTGATCAATAATGTGTTTTTCTTTCTCTGAATATCAGGTCGTGGGTCCATCAGGCTGGTGGGTTCTGGGGGAGACTGTGCAGGGAGGCTGGAGGTTTTTCACAGCGGCTCATGGGGGACAGTGTGTGACGACTCCTGGGATATTAAAGATGCTCATGTGGTGTGCAGACAGCTGCAGTGTGGAGTGGCCCTCAGTAACCAGCAGGTACCAGCCTGGTTTGGTCCTGGTTCTGGATCCATATGGCTGGATGAGGTGGAGTGTGAGGGGAATGAGACGTCCCTGTGGAGCTGCTCTTCTCCAGGCTGGGGAAAACATGACTGTCAACACAAGGAGGATGTAGGAGTTGTGTGCTCAGGTAAACAGTACACTAGACGAAATGTTTATCAAAGATAAAGTGGTTTTTAGAAAATGTGTAATCATTAATCTCCATGGTGATCAGGAACGAAAGGGGTCAGAAGGGGTTTGTTTTGAGTTGATGACTGTCTGACTGTACAGTTCATGACTACTTACCAAATACTTCAACACAAAATATTGATTTGAGAGTAAATTACTTTATAATTTTACATATATACTGTCTTCCTAAGAAAAAAATAGTTCGCTACAGAATGCAAAACAATCATATGGTTGCAATGATATTACTGTATTATCAATACAGAATTTCTCTGTATTTTAATAACTAATTATGAAGCTATTTTTCATATGTTTTACTTATCTGTTTTTAGATGCAATCAGTGCTTGCAGCATGCATCAGCCTCATATTAAATTACTGTTTTGGTACATATTTTAGCTTTATCACAACCTGAATTTTAATTGTTTTAATGCACATCCTTTTCCATCTAGAGTTTAAAGAGATCAGGTTAACTGAGGGCTGTGAAGGGAATGTGGAGGTTTTCTACAATGGATCCTGGGGTAATGTGTGCTGGAACCAGATGGACGGCGACACAGCAAGTCTGATCTGTCAGGAGCTGAACTGTGGAAGATCTGGGGTTTTGTCTGCTTCTACACCAAGAGTGAAATCAGCTCCTAACTGGCTGGATAAAGTTACATGTCGTCCACATGATTCCACTTTATGGCAGTGTCCATCTTCATCCTGGGGACAGAATGACTGCGGTGAAGATGAAGTGGCCAAAATCACCTGCTCAGGTTGGATGATATTTAAATAATTTAATATGGTCTCAATAATAATGCTTCTGGGTGATTCTATAATTGCAGGTACATTTGGTGCTATAGTCATTATTTTTTGTTTCTCCTGCATTTATAGAATCACCCTTCTGTACATACATTTTTATGTCTAATGGGGTAAGTAAACTTAAATGTTTCTGAAAACTAAAGTGAGCTGATGGGAAGAGTTAAATGATTTGTGAGGGTAAACTGTTTAGCAGTTTTCACACTGACAGTTGGTTTTCACTGAGAGATGTCAGATGTCTCATACTAATATTCTGTTCACTTTTCTTTTGTTTATCATGTTATAATCTCAGAGGAGGAAACTCGTGAGTTGCCTCAGAGTCGTCTGACATGTTTTACCTCACCATCTCCTTACCAGAGACAGTGTGCAAGTAAGTTTACTCACAACAAATCTGTTGAATGTTTGTTAATGTAAGCCTATATTTTCCTAGCCAATTACTGTTAAATTATTAATAGATGCATTTTTAAAATAGGAATTATTTACCTCAGAAAATAATCATTTTTAAAAGCCTCTAGCTTCATTATTAGTGTGTGTTTTGTTGTAAATGTTGTGCTGAAGCTGCCAGTGCTGATGTGTGTGTTTTAGATTATGTTCCTCTCAGACTGAGTGGAGGGGAGGGCCGTTGCTCTGGGAGGCTGGAGGTGTATCATAACACTGTGTGGGGCTCAGTCTGTGATGATCAGTGGGACATCAGCGATGCTCAGGTGGTCTGCAGGCAGCTGGGTTGTGGAGCTGCACTGAGGGCTGATGGGAATTCAACAATTAGTGCTGGTGAAGGTGTTGTGTGGATGAACAAAGTCGAGTGCAGAGGGAATGAGATTCACCTGTGGGACTGTCCTCTCTCCCTGAATAACCACACTGACTGCTCCCGCAAAGAGCACGCTGGACTCACCTGTGCAGGTCACAGCAAACACTAAGGAATAATGTTCATTTTTAGATCATTTTATGTATTCATAATTTTGAATGTGTTTGTGTCTGTTTTGCCAGATGTGTCAGTGTACACTTCTCCTGCCTCAACAACATCAGCTTCTCCTCCAGTTTCTCCTCCAGTGCGCTCAACATCAGTCTCTCCTCCACAAACTCCTCCATCAGCGTCTCTCTCCGTCCCCGCAGTGCTTGTGATTGTACTGGGAGTTGTGCTCTTACTGCTCTTAGTGCCACTGCTTATACTGATTCAGCAGAACAGAGTGATGAGGAGAGGTAGGAGAGATCCAGAGACTGTCATATTGTGTCTTATTCAGTATGTGATCAGTCATGTGTTGTGAACTGACAGCAGGTTTGTGTGTCTACACTCACAGCTCTCTCTAAGAGGAGACACAGGACGACGACTGAGGCCGTTTATGAGGAGATTCAGCACAGACACAATCACTTCACTCAGAGGGGTGAGACATGAGCCATCAATCTCATTTAATACCATTAATAAGAGTCTGTCAGACAGTTGATGTTCATCTATTATTAGTCCTGTTAAACCTCCTGCTTCAAACCACAGAATTCCTGACAGAAAACCACAGAGCTGCAGGTGCATGTTTATGTGTGAGTGTGTGTGTCAGACAGAGTCTCTTCCTGAGTGTATTTCTGGAAGGCAGCGAGGAATGGGTTCATTTGAGGATACATGTGTGTGTGTTTGCTAATTGGCCCAACAAAAACATCCTGTCTCTAATGTTTTTAAAATGCAAGTAATTGACATTTTTGTTGTGTTGTCACTAACACAATGCTTTATGATCCAGAGAAAATTAGGATTTAGTCTGTTTGTAATGATGAACATGTTTCTGACTGTTCTGCTCTTCTTTAACAGGGAGTCTCATCTCTGAAGAACTGCATTCTGGGTATGAAAATGCTGATGAGCTTCCCTCAGGTTAGAGAGCTGAAATATATTAACATTAATACTTAAAAATAAATAATTTGACGTTCAAACTCAATGAAAAATATATAAAACGGAATTCACACTCAAAATCACACAAATATAATTCTTCCAGTAAATTAAATGTCACCAACACTCTTAAAAATAAAGGTGCTTCACGATGCCATAGAAGAACCTTTTTGTCTAAATGGTTCCATAAAGAACCTTTAACATCCGAAGAACCTTTCTGTTTCACAAAAGGTTCTTTGTGGCAAAAGAAGGTTCTTCAGATTACAAAAAGGTAAGAAAGAGATGGTTCTTTGTGGAACCAAAAATGGTTCTTCTATGGCATCGCTTGAAGAACCTTTTGAAGCACTTTTATTTTTAAGAGTGAATGACTCAACTGTTCGTAATACTATAATGTTTATCTTATTAGAAATAGTGTTCAACACTGCATATTATGATGATGTCAACAATGGCAGGTCTCAAGACCTGCAAGAGAATATATTACATTTTGTTTCTAAAAAATATTCCAATATGCCCAAATATACCATGTTTAGATGCAGAAGAGATGGTGAAGGAAATCACACCAGGATACTATGATGACGTCATTACTGATGGACTGAAACCAGACCATGAGACAGGTATCACTCTGTTATTCTGTAATTAGATTAAATATTTAAAATATATAAAACAGGGGTGTCCAGTTCTGCTCCTGGATGGCCAAGAGTTCAGCTTCTTCCAGCTCCAACACACTTGCCTGGAAGTTTCTAGTGAGTGCTAATCAGGTGTACACACCTCCACCTTTGCACAGATTCCTATTCACAAAAAATCTATTATCTGAAAATGAAAATCAACACTGAGCTTGTTCAATTTCATTATGTTATGCAATACAAAAAACATATTTTTGAGGTATAGGCATTATGTTTAGTTTTTTTTTGTTTAGTTGTAAATGAATCACATAATGCAGACGGTCATCACCTGTACTGCATTTAAAGAAAGTCAGTTAATAAAAAATGTTCAGTATAAAGTATTATTAAAATTATAATTCTAGTTGTATTTTTCTGCTGTGCCTGCGGGGGCAGAAACAGAAACTGTACCATGCTGCAAGGGGAGCGCCCTTTGATTGGTTTCTCTACAGTCATGGCCAAAAGTTTTGGCAGTGACATAAATTTTGTGTTTTGCAAAGTTTGCAGCTTCAGCTGTTGTGGTGTTCATTCACATTGTTTCTAGATTATTGTGTAGAGTGATCAGATGCATTTTAAATAATTGCTAAAAGCGTCATTGGCCAAAAAATGAACTTTTCACAAAAAAACTAAACAAATTTCACTGTTTTTTGATCCTGACACAAAATGACCAGATAACATTAATTGACTAATCATATCAGCAGCACATGTGAAAGTGTGAATGAGTACTAGTCAGGTAAAATCACTATCATACTAATTAGATTGTAAGAGCAGACTGATTGCTATAAAAGGAGGGAAGAAGCGCTTCCAATCATTGTCTTGTTAGCAATGGTTACCTCCAAAGAAATACGTGCAGCCATCATCGCTTTGCATCAAAATCAAAGAATATTGCACATGAAAGAACCATTTACCGGATCATCAAGAACTTCAAGGAGAGAGGTTCGACTGCAATGAAGAAGTCTTCAGGACGTTTCGGAGTGTCCAGCAAGCGCCAGGACGGTCTCCTCCTGAGGAGTCAGCTACAGAATCATATCAGCAGCAGTGCAGAGCTTGCTCAGGAATGGCAGCAGGTTGGTGTGAGAGCATCTGCACGCACAGTGAGGCCAAGACTTTTGGACAACGGCCGGGTGTCAAGAAGGGCAGCAAAGAAGCCACTTCTCTCCAAGAAAAACATCAAAGACAGACTGAAATTCTTCAGGAAGTACAAGGATTGGGCAGCAGAAGACTGGTGTAAAGTTATTTTGTCTGATGAAGTGGGCTCTCTCATAATTCTGCCCAAAAACACTGCCATGAATAAAGAATGGTATAAAAACGTCCTGCAAGAGCGACTTCTTCCAATGATCCATGAGCAATTTGGTGATGTATTTTCCAGCATGATGGAGCACCATGTCACAAAGTAAGAGTGATAAAGAAGTGGCTTGAAGAACATTACATTTAAATTTTGGATCCGTGGTCAGGCAACTCCCCGGAGCTCAATCCCATAGAGAACCTGTGGTCAGTCCTCAAAATACGAGTGGACAAGCAGAAGCCCACAAATTGTGATCAACTCCGAGAACTAATAAGGCAAGAATGGATCGTCAAGGATAACTAAAAAAGAATGGATCGCCATCAGTCAGGATTTGGCCCAGAAGCTAATATCCAGCATGCCAGAGCGAATCGCAGAGGTTATGAAGAACAAGGGTCAACACTGTAAATATTGACTCATTATATATTTTTTTGCCAATAAAAGCCTTTAAAACTTATGATATGCTTATCATTGTTTTTCAGTATACCATAGAAATATGTGGAAAAATAATCTACAAATACTGAAGCTGTGAACTTCAAAATCACAAACACAATAATCAGAAAACACAAAATGTATGTCACTGCCAAAACTTTTGGCCATGACTGTACATAATCCATTCCCAATTTGGAGAAAAGTTTTGTTTGTCTAAGAGGACCAAACATCCACGTATACGGTTTCAGGAATGACAACCGTGAGTGTCAAATGTACGCGAGTTAAATTGTTAAATTGTATTTGAATCCGTTAAATCATGCCGCGAGTCATTGCTATGGTTGACAGTGGCAACGGAATTAATCTTAAGACGAGCCAATGTCAAAATACAGATGTGCATTAAGTGATTCAGACTAAATTCAGAGTAACAAAACTACAGCAGTAACCAGTCTGTGTTGGATAAAACTTAAACGATGTATTTATTAAATTAAATCTAAACATTTCAAAATTTCAAAACCAACTTATTTAATTTGTGTTTACGGTATTTAAATAATTCAGCATTCTAGGCTGTTGTCAGGCCTTATTTATTTCTTTTTTTCTTTTTAAATAACAAGTGACTTTGTGATTTCCTACACTTGTGTCCTTCCACTTGAGAAGCACTTAGTGAGTCTGAAGACCTTGATTACTTTGGTTCAGCTAAACTCTGCAGGACAGTGGCCCTTCAGGAACAGGTTTGCACACCCCTGATATAACATCTTTTTTTCTCTCTCTTTATATATATACCCAGGATATATATATATATATATATATATATATATATATATATATATATATATATATATGTGTGTGTGTGTATATATAATATGGGTGCAATGTTTCATGTTTAATTTGTAGAAGACCGACATGAGAGCTATGATGATGTCACGACGAGCGAACAGAACTCTGACATTAAAAAAGGTGTTTTACCTTTTTTTGAGTATGTTTAACATAATACCTTTAAAATGATGCTCAGTACTGATATGATGATGTGACATTTGTTGTTTATATCTTCATGTATGTGTAGTGGACACACTAGATTATGATGATGTCATCATTATTGGACAGCACTTTCAAGGTGTAACGAGTGAGTCACACAGAACTGCAATTTAATATCACTCTTATATATGTTTTATATAATAAAATAATAATACCATTAATGAATCAACATGGCTTTATCAGGTTTAATCTAATAGTCTCTGACAGTCATGAGGAGTAAGAGATCAATGACACGAGCTGTGTTACACATTACAGTGTAAGGTTTTATTTCACATGTGTATCAGAGGGAGATCAGGAGGAGTATGATGATGTGAAGAACAGCAATGAAAATGAGAGAAACCTGTTAGGTAAGTTATTGTCACCTTTTTACATAATCTACTTTCAATCATGTCACTCACTTAAACTCTATTTAAACTAAATTGTGATGCATTTATAAAGATGAACATGCGAATTTGCTTTTTTTTTTTTAAAACAGACTATGACGATGTGGGGGAGTAGTCAAATAAAGAGGGAGGGGCCATATGACTCAATGGCTACACTCTCTGCCTCTGTTCATGAAATCATATTACAGTTGCTGGGAGCTTCTCATATTGCTACTAATGCATCAGTGCCTTATGTTTTTATGTTATTTTAAATATTTTTGTATGAAAAGTTACATGCTTTGCAAAATTCAGTATCAACAAATTTGTATTTTAGCATTTGGTCTTTTATTTCTATTTTGATATCAATGCTTTTCTCCTAATAAACAAAAGATATCATTCCAACATCATGTCACAAAATTACTTTTAAAAGAGCGGTTAGAGAAAAGAAGAAGTTATGCTATAAATGTGTAAGTATGTACTTTTAGGCTGCTGACAGCATTATTTACCTAAATATAATGATAAAAATAGATGTAGCGTCTGGACTACTCCAACACACAATATATATTTTGTT
>NW_015507143.1:0-1280 GCF_001515645.1 Sinocyclocheilus grahami
AATGTTTGAGGTTTTACTTACCAGTCAGATGGTTCATAGTGCCTTAGAAATGTTCTTCGACAGGAGATCCGCTCCTGCTCTGCAGCACGGCCATCAGCATGGAAGAATATAGGAATAATTTGTCACGGAGCCAACAATATATAGTATACAATGTCAGGTTTATTAGAAATAAACAGACTACAGCAGAGGTGAAATGCAGAAAAGAGAAATACTAATATACAAAAAATACCCCCAAAAAAACCATACAAATAAATCTTAAGATACCAGAATGCACATTTTTAAGTTTTACAGATGCATGATGATGTAGTTTAATTATATTGTGAAAAACGCATAAAGTTATTTAACAAGATTTCTCAGATCACCCGTGTTTCCTGTATCAGCATGTCAGCAGCTCCCATTACACATTTTCTTGTAACTTCCCGTTTTAGGTTTTTTCTGACGCTCCTGAAATCACAGTACAATTTATCAATATTTGTTTGCAATGAAAGTTCAAAACGTGTTTGAAATAGTTTCAGCCCATTAGTTCATGTGACTTCACCGATTGACCCCACAGTGCAGACTTTTAGGTTAAATTAATTAGCGTATAGTTACTTCCATTTATCTATTGACAAAGTGCCAGCAAAACATTTACAAACTATCAAAACCGCTCATCTACACATAAAATGTGATTAAAAGCTCAAGCTTTCATTAATAAGAGCTCAAATCTATAGTTAGCTTACCTCTAATAGTTAGCCTCTATAGCTAGTTAACGGTTGTGATGCTAACGGTCTTTTTGAAGACACTAAACCGTTCCTGTAAAGTAAAGATTCAACAAAAACGTGTCAATTACATGTAAGAAAGTGTCAGGAACGGTTGTATGCATTATATTTGTGTAATTTTAGGGACTAAACTTATCTAGAGCAGTGGAAACAGCAGAGAGACGGACTCTCGCTACTTGTCAGCTGAGTGAGTTGATGCCCTGTTTCCATGGTAACTCCTTCCGCTCCAGTTTAAATGTGATTTGAATGCTCAATGCGCACGCCCGTTAAAACACATCAAAAGTTACACATTTACATAAATAGTACATAAAAGTCAAATAAAATGTCCTGAAACTTCATCATGTATTGATTAAGTGGATAGTAGGACTACATCAAACTGTAAATTGAATGAGAATATGAAAGCAGTGAATGCAAAATATTGTTTGAAGTCAGTTATATCTCAGTATATCTCAATATATCAGTGTATATATATATATATATATATATATATATATATATATATATGTATATAACAAAAGGATA
>NW_015507143.1:6700-33583 GCF_001515645.1 Sinocyclocheilus grahami
TGAACAGCCAGCTTCTTTGGCAATTAATGTTTGTGGCTTACCCTCCTTGTGAAGGGTGTCAATGATTGTCTTCTGGACAACTGTCAGATCAGCAGTCTTCCCCATGATTGTGTAGCCTAGTGAACCAAACTGAGAGACCATTTTGAAGGCTCAGGAAAGCTTTGCAGGTGTTTTGAGTTGATTAGCTGATATTCTAATTTGTTGAGATAGTGAATTGGTGGGTTTTTGTCATCACAATGAAAAGAACCAAAGACTTAAACTACTTCAGTCTGTGTGCATTGCATTTATTTAATACACGAGTTTCACAATTTGAGTCGAATTACTGAAATAAATTAACTTTTCCACGACATTCTAATTTATTGAGATGCACCATCAGAGAAAGATGGAGAAATCATTACAAGCACGAAGCACAGACAGCGAGAGACTGTTTAGTGATGCATCACATGTCTGAGATGAGATGAAGAGATGGATAATGCTGGTGGTTAGGCTATGATGATTGAAATTGCAAAATGGCATCAAACAATTAGTAAATAAACTGCAGAATGTTATATTTTCTAATGCACGCACGAATTGCATGTATTCTGACAGCAAGCTCGCGCCAGGGTTCAAAGTCCAAAGCACGAGGAAAATCTGCGCTGAAACTGTGTTACTCGTCAGTTGCTCAGTAACATTTTTGTGAATTTTTTAAAGGCATGTGACAATGCTATACGTGTGACAAACATCTTCCCAAATTCGTAATGAGAATCATTTCTGCCAACATAAATGCCGAGAAAAAGCAATAACTCCATCAACATTCATAAATGTTAGTATTGTAATTTTACTGTTGTTCTGTAATATAAAATAAAAAAGTAAGAACATAATAATTACCCTACAACAGCTCTATTAAAGGGGTCCTATTATGCTTTTTCACTTTTTCAACTTTTTGTTAGTCTGTAATGTTGCTGTTTGAGCATAAAAAAGATCTGCAAAGTTACAAAGCTCAAAGTCCACTTCAAAAGAAGATATTTTATTTAACAGAAATCACTTTTCAAAAACTACAATGAACGATTCGTTTGGACTACAATGCATATTTTCCGGGATTTGTGATATCACAAATACAGACGAATGGGACGAGAAATAATGTAAAATATGTGAAAAATTATGTTTTTCAAACAACCTAGTATGAGAGCTTGTTCTAGTACACCCCCAAAACAAAATCAAGACTTTGTAAAAGAGCATAATAGGACCCCTTTAATACATTTATTATAACATTCACACAGTGTTCAAATTGGGATCTGTAATATATTCTAATGTTTTAAAAGAATTATCTTCTGCTCAGAAAGGCTACCTTTATTTGTACAGTAAAAAATACATACCTGATTCAAGTCTCAAAAATTACCAAAAAAATATTATTTTACTAACTTATTAATTTTAAGTTAAATTGTGCTTTGTTGGTATAATGTCTGCTAGAGTGTTAAAAAAATGTTCAGTGTTAAGTAAATATTTTTACATTTTTGTTTTGTAATTGATTTTTTCATTTGAAAAGCAGAACAAAACAGCAAAAAGCACAATTTGGCTATTTGATTTATACAGTGGTGAAAAAAATGGCAAAATAGGTCTACATGAGGGGAAAAATGCGAAAAAACGTGTTCAGTATTCAGCCTTCGGCCCAGTGTTTCATTTTGTTCGGCTTCGGCCAAGAATTTGCATTGTGGTGCATCCCTAATTTTAATTCTTGAAAACCAAAAAAGTCTTTGAAGTCCTGGAATTTTATTTTGCAGTATCTGTACGAACCCTGTTTAAGTTATCAATTCTTGGACCATTTTAATGTTTTTGTTGCTGTTAATTAACTTAATTGTAGTTTTCTGTAGTAAACTGTCTTTGTATATTTCCTATTTTATATTAATTTCCTAGTATTTAATTTACCATTATTTCTTTTGAACTAAACAATTTCAGAAATGTCATGTTTTAGATTGTAGGTCATCTTGTACCCTGTCAAGGACAAAGCAAACCAGCAAAACTTGATATCACCTGGAATTTTATTTTGCAGTATCTGTACGAACCCTGTTTAAGTTATCAATTATTGGACAATTTTAATGTTTTTGTTGCTGTTAATTGAACTTAATTGTAGTTTTCTGTAGTAAACTGTCTTTGTATATTTCCTATTTTATATTAATTTCCTAGTATTTAATTTACCATTATTTCTTTTGAACTAAACAATTTCAGAAATGTCATGTTTTAGATTGTAGGTCATCTTGTACCCTGTCAAGGACAAAGCAAACCAGCAAAACTTGATATCAAAAGCATCCTAAATGTTACATGTGTTTGCACATTCTTGGTATTGCTGTTTCAAATATCCCACCATAATCTGTAGTAGCCTGTCAAGGGCTAATGGCAATGGCAGATACATTAGTTTCAAGGAAAATCATTTTCTTTTTTTTTTGTTTGCCAAATAACCCTGTGTATGTGTCCGCTCCCGCAACCCCCAACCCCCTTTTTTTTGCTTTAACCCCTGTGTTTTACTCAATCCAGTTTGGTGTAGATTTACTTAGATTTTTTTCTCTTCAGAAATTGCTTGTACATTTTACAAATAATTACAGTGAAACAGCAAGTAAATACATTTAATCAAACATGACATTTTGAAATAGAGAGATTGAAATAGCATTTTCCTTGTAAAATGTACTCCAATAATCTTGATTTATAACTTTGAAAACTATTTTTTTTTATAGTATTCTCAAAGTGTATGATTAGTTTACAGTTGAATTAAATGATAAGAAAAGCCATTTTCAATGTGTGGAGCTACAATTCAGTTAAATTCAGACAAATAATTATTTATTTGAGTAAATACAACAGACAATAACCCCATCAGGAAAGTTGTGTGTAGCGATTTCCAGTGTTTTTACATCTGTTTAACATGTCAAACCAGTACCATTGTTGCTCCATCTAGATCCAGTGGTACTGAAAACCTTCAATACAGTTTGAATTGTGATAGAATTGTTCACAAATATGGTTCATTTTCAGATCAACGGTAGGTATCCTGAAACTGTGGTACCTTCATATAAATGGTCCCTGGTGCTGTATTGCTCTTTCTTAGCCCTGCAAAGTCCAGTGTAAACTTGAAAGACGGCAAAGGACGATCCACAGTAATGGAAGTGGTTTGTGTCTTATCACCCACTCTCACCAACCCCACATGTGTGTAAGAGAAAGATTTATCACACAAATGAACCTTTGAAAATAACGTTCTGCATGACATAACTTTCTTCCTCTCCGACTAGGAATAAATACACTACACTTTTGGCTTTTTCTAAATTCTTGGCATAGTTCATAAGGACCAGAGTTGCATGTGTGTGTTTTTCTTTTTCCTGATCTGAGCTTTGAGCTTTTCAAATAATTTTTATGTAAAATAAAATGCAGATCTGTCAGTCACAACGCCCACTCGTGCACTCAGTCTTAACCTTACCCTCCACGCTGACCAATGAAAGCAATACTATAACCGTTTACAGAAAAGAATGCAACATTTGCTCTCTTTCACACACAGATATTACCAAACACACCCCAATTAACTAATGCAAACTATACCCACACATTTATATGCCCGAATCAACCTCCTACAGAACAGTTCATGTAAAGCCAGAGGCAAAGATCCCTTCTAAATCTTAAGGTTATTCAGCCATGACGTTCTGGTGTGCTAGTGGTCAGTTATATACGAGGGCTGCGGATGTTTGGGCTGGCCGGGGGGACTGCAGATCAGAGGGTACTGGCCTGCCCAACAGCCGGAAAACTAGCAGCATGTCTGCTATAGTATGGGGCCGCTGGGTGCTGGAACCAGGTGTGTGAAAGAGATGTCATGCTCCAGAGGGCAAGCCAACTATCTACAACACCCCATTAACCTACTGCTGAGAGGAGAGGGACAACTCCGATTTCAGTTGAGAGAAAGAAAGAGAGAGAATCTAAATGAAAATAGAGATTCCACTTTGGGAGGAGGGGGATGTGGCTGCAGGTTGTGGAGTCTATTTGAGGTGAGGAGCCAAGGGACTCAAGAAACCAAAGTGACAAAGGACAGTGGGAAAAAAGAGCAACAAAAGGAAACATTGGGGAGATAATGGAGTAAAAGGAGGAGGAAAATAATACAATTAATGGAATACTAAGGACAGGATTAAAGACAAAAAATATATACTTTTTTTTTACATGATGCTAAGGTAGTACTTTTTTTTTTTTTGCATCATGATAATACTATGGTTTATGAAGGCAATCATTCAGTATATGGTGAGAAATAAACCAAGTGTTTATGACTTCACAGACATTGTAGCCTAGAAAGGTTTGTATTCAATTTAATAATGTAGGTATATTAATAAAGGAAAATCAGGGACAATATTTTCAAATATAGGCTATTTGTAGTACACTATCAGTCAAAAGTTGAGGGTCAGTAAGATTTAAAAAAAGAAAGAAATTAACACTTTTATTCAGCAAGGATTTATTTAATGGATTGAAATTGACAGTGAAGACTTTTACAATGTTATACAAAATAGATCTCACACACACAAAAAAATAAATAAGAAAGCAGCACTATTGTTTTTAATATTGATAATATTTTAAAATATATTGAAATAATATGTTAAATTGTAATAATTTACAATATTACCGTTTTTACTGTTTTTGTTCAAATAAATGCAGCCTTAGCAAGCACAATTTACAGTATGCATATATTTTGCAGAACATTTATTGTGTGATATCGTTGCGTTGTTTGCAGCTATTTTTATTGTTGCTTAATGTTAATTTTATCATTAAGAGCAATAACTCTCCAGATTAAGCATTTGTTTTATTTAAATGATTCAATGAAACTGTATAAACAGACAATAGTCTATTTAATTAGCTCAAGCAGTAGAGCATGGTGCTAACAACACCAAGATTATGGGTTTAAAGTAATTCCAGGGGGTTGTATGAATTGATGAAATGCATAGCTTGAATTAATGTCCCAGAAAAACCAGTGTTAGGGTACAGATTCTGTTCCTAAAATGTTCATTTCTGGCTCATTTTCATGGTATGTATCAACCTATAAGTACCACGGTATTACCATCTGATACCATCATATCCCATGGTACCCCTACAGCACTTTTTATAAGTGAAAAAGAACATAATCACACCCAGAAAAGATAGAAAGAAGAGTATGAAAAGAGTTAAAGATGGGAAAAAGGGCAATAGAGGGATTGCAAAGAGAAGGTGGAACGATTTAAAAAGCATTAGAAAATTTAGTATTGAAGAAGGAATCTGCTTAAAAAACAGACAAAGAGGCAGTGATGAAGTCATGATAGACTTGTTAGAAGCGTAGCACCAATTTCTGTAAGATGACAAGAGAGATAAAGAGCAATTCAGCGTGCCTTTTTGGAAATGATTAAATGAGAGGGTATGTTTGGGTGGAAAAAATGAATGAGGTATGGAGAGAGGATATAAAGGAGATGTGTATGTGTGTGTGTTTGTGAGCGGGTGGCTGTTGGTTGTGGGTGGGAGCCTGTTTATAGGGCTGTCAGTGAAAGTGGTCCTCGAATGAAAACCAGCGACAGAGGAGTCAGAGAAAAAGACAAGAAATGCCAAAATCGAGCACACACACAAACACCACAATCTTTCCGTAGCCGTGGCTCATCTGTGTGGGTGTGGGTTTGATTTACAGTCACGGGGGTCCGATTTGACACGTCTTAGTTACATATGGTTAGCAGCGCAGTGTACAGTAACCGTTGTGTGACAACATTGGAAAAGCATGACAGAAAAGCAGCATGGAGAATCTGCCTGCTAAATGGAGTGACAACAGACCAGCCTCGCTCATTGTCATGCCACTTTGTGTACATGTGTGTATGTGTTTTCTCTGAGTGTGCAAACCTTGGATCTGAGTCAAATATGAGTATGCATGTCAAAAAGAAAGGGCCAACAATCGTTACTGGTGCCCTGCAACCCTGTCTAAACTGGGATCCTGTCAGTGCGAAGGTGAAATATTGTTGTGAACGCCCCCAACGCACTTCATATCCTGATGTCATTATTACTTTTAGATGCATGATTTTTTTTCCTGACACATGTCTACAATTCTGCAACTTGCTGTGTCTTGAATTCAACAAGAAATGTCTCTTATGGAACAACATAGGGCTGTGGTAGTTATTTACCGAGACACTCTGGCTCTGTTTTTTCTTTTCTTATTTTTTACCTCCATGTTTTGGAGTCTCTGGGGTCTTTTCTTTGCTGTTTGGAGTTAAGAGGTGCTGTTTATAGAAAAGGATAAGGTTAAAGTGAGGATGACAACATAGCAGAATTATGTGTGTCAAAAGGTGTGTGTGGGAGTGTTCTGATGTTCTCCAGTACTCGGAATGCAAAATATATCAAATTGTGACTTCAAAGTTATTTTTAATAGATAAAAGGGGTGGTTTCCCGGACAGGGTTTAAATTAAGCCAGGAGTAGGCTTAATCTAGAATAGTTAATCATGGTTTAAAAATGGCTTTCTGAAACACATATTAAGTACATATTACTAACTCCTGGACTATAGAGTCCTGAACTAAAATAAACTAGATTGATAAAACCAACTGTGTTGCCTATAAAACATGGAATGAAAAGAGTGTCATGATAATAATTATTTTGGCACCCTAAGAAAATATGATCAAGAAGGTTATGAAAGGAAACCTGTATTGTTTATCCTTTTGGGGAAAAAATACAAAGTAAATAAAAATAAAATAAAAAAATCACAAAAATCGAACTTTTCAACAAAATCACATTATGAAAATATTTTCTCTAATGCACATTGCCCACAATTATTTGTTGTCTTAGACATTATTATGAGATCTATATTCCCATTCATATTTACATTTTGTTAGCACACCAGGGTGACTAGGAACATAAAATTATCCAGCCATGACTTCCTGTTTCACAGGAATATAAATATGAGGGAACACAAGGGCCAAATTCCCTTTATCATACATCACAATGAGAAAAAAAAACAAAGAATATAGTTCTGATTTGCAGCAACAGATTGTTAAGCTTCTCAAAATATGAAGTCAAGAAAATAGCACAAAATAGAAAGTCAAAAAAAAAAAAACTTCTTTGATGTTAGAAAAGAGCTAAACCATTTCCATTTCCACCATTAGGACATTAGTTAAGGAGTTCCAATCAAAAGGACGTGTTACAAATCTGCCTACAATATATTGTCTGTGTCTATATTGTCTTAATGCAAGGAGAGGAAGATAGTTTGAGTGGCCAAAGACTCTCCAAGGATCACAGCTGGAGAATTGCAGAACATAGTTGAGTCTTGGGGTCAGAATGCCTTATAATGGGCCGTGGTTGGATCTTCCAACAGAACAATGTTCCAAAAGGACCATCAAAATCAACACAAAAGTGGGTCGCTGAGCATAAAACGAAGATTCAGCCATGGCCATCCCAGTTCCCTGACCTGAACCCTATAGAAAACTGAAGAGGAGAGAGTATCAACATGGAGCTGGGAATCTGAAGGGTCTGGAGTGATTCTGTATGAAGGAATGGTCTCTGATATCTTGTCAGATGTTCTCCAAACTTATCAGGCATTATAGGAGAGAGATTTATTTTATTTATTTAAAAAAAGGGATCAAAATGATTAGCAGTGCAGATTTATTTCCTCAGGCTTCTTTGTTCATATCTACCAAGGGTGCCAATAATTTTGATATATAAAGACTGGAAACAGAACGTTAATCTGAAGTTAAAACTGCTTCCTGGTAGGTTTATATTAATCCTCGATTTAGTCCGGAAGTAGCTCTAGACTTCCTCCCGGAAATCAGCCTATTAAATTCTGTCTAAGTCTAAGACTGCTTAAAACCATGACAGAGAAAGCAGATTGCTGGTAATCTGGTTTAAAGGGCCATTTTAATCTAGGACTAGACTTAATCTCTGTCCAGGAAACCACCCTAAAGCATTGTGTTTCAGGTTTTTCATATTCAATATTTGTTTGTGTTATTGGTCTCAGTTTTCTTACGTAGTCAATTTCTTAGCATGTTGTTCTTACTTACAAGTTTGGAAATCATAATTCTGATGTGATGTGCATTTGGTATGATTTTTGGGTCTTTTTGATTTCCATATGCATATTTGAACCTTTTTTTTTTAGTCTGAACGGGAAAAAAAATTGATAGGCAGTTTATTTTTTTCATTCTAGAAACAACATGCAGTATTATTTTTTTATATCCTATATCAATATTTTTCACAGGCAGTATTAATTGTTTTATATGTGTTTAGCTGCTTCAGATTTTAGCAAATGGGTCGCTCATCCTATTTTTTTTTCAACAACAACAACAAAAGACTTTAATAATAAAAATGATTATATAAAGTCTGAAAAACCCTTGCCCAAATGATTCAAATATTCTGGCAAACTTTCAAGGGGACATTGGATGAAAATTTCACTTTTTTTCTTTTTTTTTGTGGATTTAGTTTTGCATGTAGTTTTTTGCATGACTGACAGCTCAGAAACCTGAAAAGAAAACACGCAGCCAGTTCGTTATGGGCTGTCTGTGTATGACACTGTGTCATCCAGTGAGCTGTTTTTCGATTTGCAGCCTGTATCATAGATAGATAGCTAATTGAAGAAGACCACCTCCAAGCCATATACTGATAAATGCAGGTTTCTTGTGTCACATGCCCCCCTGAAGAGTGGGCTGGAGCAGTAGCTCATTATCATTTAAAGAGACATGCACCGAAACAGGCCACTCTGAACAAAGCTGTTTTTGACATGGTAAAAAGAGTACTGTTTTACATGACCATTGAGGAATGAGGATTTAACCAAAGTATGTTACAGACATTTCATGAAGAATCATACCAAGTTGTGAAAAATGGGTATCCGATGTCCCCTTTAACACTCAATATTAAATTAACAAATCAATATTACATTTTATTGTAATGCATAACAGTTTGCAGATTTGATTGCTTTAATTGACACAGTCTCATCTCAGAAAGTTGAGGCTCAAAGAAAAAAATCAAATCAAATCAGAGTATGTCTGCCAATATTACATTGTGGTGGTGTTCATGTGCTCATTTCGATATGTGGGCTCCGACATTATATGAAGGCAGTAAAAGCAGCAGCAAACAAGCCTTTTGTCGCATACATAATGTGTAGAATGTTCACATATATGAACTGATATGTGTTTATATTTCTCATAACACCATTTCTTTGTGACAAGTCTGAACAAGTGTAATTTATTCATGTATATGAATTTCAAATGCATTCCTGTATCAGCTTTACGCATTTTTTCTGCGTTTGTCGTGGTCTTGTTATACAAGTCTCAGAACGAAGTGATGTTGATATTTTGGCATTTGATTCGTTATATTGGTTTAGTTGCGAGTGGAGCCCGTAGTTTGCTCTGTGTGGGTGTGCATTAACAGCTGATGGGATTCTGGGCAAAGTTTGTAATTTCACACCTGACCACTCATCCACGCCACCGCTGGGCACTTAACCGAGCTGGCAGCCAGAGAGTAGACACACAAGCGCGTGCGCAACCAGAGCAGGTTTCCGTGGTCATGATGCTCCTTGAATGCTAGCCGCCCTGTTAAGTGACTGTTTAAATATGATGGAAGAGGTACAAATGGGGGCTGGTGTCACTGCTCAAAAACATGAGAACAGCTGGTGTAATCAATGACAGTAATGACGAAGATGTTTTCGTATAATTCATGACTCTTCTGTCGTGCCTCTTGCATTAGCATGCATGTCAGCCTCAAAATGTTACAGATCTCTTAGGTGAACATAATAAGAGATATGAAATCATCTATTTGTAATGTTCATAAGCGGTACTACAAGAGCAGTTCCTCATAAAATGGCAATTTTGTCATTTATGCGCCATCATGTCAAAAACCTGTATGGCTTATTTTCCTTTGTAGAACACAAAAGATGATGTAGGCATTCAATACATACAGTGAAAGTGAATGGTGACCATGGCTGACAAGCAAGATATTATTCAAGGCAACGTTTCAAAACAGACCAACAAAAGTCACATATTAGCAAACTGTTCCCTTATTGGTCAGAATGTTTAAGCACTATTTATGTTCTGGAGTTTAACTCATAGCAGTATTTCTAAATTTCAAGATACAACAGCTCAGCGGGCTTATCTTTGCTTTCTTTTTGTTAACTAGTGAGGCAACTAAATAATTTTTTACCTAAACCAAAATTAAAGTTTAAATTAGCCGGAAACCAAAACCTAACTGGAAGTTGTAAATCAAAACCATAATTAAATTGGTAAAACTTTACAATAAGGTTCCATTAGTTAATGTTAGTTAATGTATTAACTAACATGAACAAACAATGAACAACACATTTATTACAGTATTTATCATTCTTTGTTCATGTTAGTTAATGAAAATCGTTCATTGTTAGATCAAGTTAATTCGCAGTGCATTAACAAATGTTAACAAGCACAACTTTTGATTTTAATAATGCATTAGTAAATGGTGAAATTAACATTAAGATGAATAAATGATGTAGAAGTATTGTTCATTCTCTTGTTAACTAAAGCAGTTAAGTAATGTTAACTAATGAACCTAAATGTAAAGTGTTACCATTAAATTTGTAACTGGGCAAATGTATTTACACTTTTCTTTGTCATGCGCTCAAGTAAAAAATTAAGGCAGTTAAAGTAAAAAAAAATTTTTTTGGCAGTGAGCACCTCTTGGAATTTTTCGGCTGAAATATTACATATTGCTACTCATTTTGATCAGTGTTCAGTGCCAAACTGTCTGCCTGTTGTTGCTTATCCATGTTGGCTGTATAAAATAGACACTTATAATCAAGACGTCGACACTGTTAGTCATCATCGTAGAGGTGCTAATTAAACCTCATTGTGTTGGACAGTAAATTTGGCCCTCCAGATCTATTTGATCTTTTTTATTTTTATTTTTATATTAATGTTATTTATGTTTTGTTTGATTGACAGAATCTTTTTTTTTTTTTAGCAAATAATCCCTCAACATCTTATCCTGAGTATTGATTTGGTTCCATAAACTCTATGAAACAACCAGTGTGTCGCTCATATCCATACAGGATCTGTAGATGGAGCTATGAAGGTGTCTGGGTGAATAAAATGGTCGTATTCATTATAATTTTCCATTTCCGGTGCAGTTTTTGTCTGTTGTGTAATTATTAATTACCCTGGCTCTCATTGGCTCAACATACAGCATCACTGGGGGACAATGAGAGCCAGAAAGCAGAGGACAAAGATAATGGAGATGGTAATAATGAGGAAAATGGTGTTAGCAATGGCGACATGCATTTCAGAAAGGACGAGACCCAAAAAAAGAGTCTGACATGAAGCATTACAGCAGGAAGCAGATGGGGGACATTAAAAAGAAAAGCAAAAGAGGATTTGGGGATTGAACAAGGACATGGTGGAAAGAGTGATGAATGTAGAGAGATGGAAAGGGAACTGGGTGGATGACTGACTCTCTCTTCTCTTGATTAGAAGGAAGAGGCTGTCAAGCACTACACTGTGCATTGATTCTCTGGCATGATCAAAAGTGACACAAAAGTTTCAAGAGCGTATGTCATTTGTAATCATCTACCTCTTTCAGGAGTCTGTGCCTCACTGTGGTGTGGTGGTCTTCTGGTTGAGCCCCCATGAGCTCGGCACGGATATCAAAGAGCTTCAACCTGGTCTGCGACTGGCTACAATGTCTCTGCTGTTGATCAGAAGTCTGAGAAGACAAAAAGAAAAAAAGATCTGAATTCTGTTCAACATGCATCTGAACTAAACACAAGCCCCAGGGGAAAGAAAGTTCTTCGCTCTCAGAACCACAAATATTCTTAACTGTCTCGTATTGGCCTTGGCATCTGGATTAGAATCAATTTCCATGAATGATTTCCACCGGGAAGCAAATGCTATTGTGTAGAAATGGTCTGCTATTATATAAGTCAAGTCAAGGAGTCTTGATAACTGACTTTGGTATAATTTAGGTTTGAATATTGAATGTTTCTGACAGAAAAGATAGACCGTTCTGAAAGGCTGCTGACAGCTTTTATAAGACGCACCTACGCAAAAACCCTTTAGCACTAAAATTTGCATTGGTAAACATCCCTCGGCCCGATTTTATGAACGTATTTTAAATATTTTTGGCACTTGATTGTATGTGTGCCATTAACATTGCAGGGTAGACAAGCCATGCAACCAATGTGTACATGGAGGAACCTTTGAACCGCTGTGGCATAATTATGTTTGTGAAATCGGAATATTGCATTTATAGATTCGCCCTTGCAAAGTAACCAAGACTCAGAAGGCCAGTTAGTCTATGTCACAATCTTCAAATGACTTCGTAAAAGCGCAGTAGATATTCTCTCAGCACAGCATCCCACATTCAGCTCGAGCTAATCATTGGGCTAGGATGGAATTGGGGCAGATTCAAAAGGAAACACACATTTCAATTGAGTGTAAATTGGCCCTGCATTATCTTTCCACAAGTCCTTTCATATGCTGAAATTGACTTGCACCACATTAAAATCCAATGTCATTTTCAAACAGTGCTGTCACCATTGGAGGATAATGACTTTGCTTTTTAGCTGAATGCATTGCCTTTCACGGTGTGTGTGTGTGTGCATGTGTGTGTGTGAGGGGTGTCAGAATTTAACAATGGAATAAAACATTTTTTTACTGGAGATAAAAGGCCACATAAAGACGACAGGGTGGAAGCATTCAGCTGTTTTCACAAGTAATATACTATCACCTCTCAAATACAATTTGGCGGCAGTGTTATAGCTTTGCTTTCTGAGGTCACAATGGTCATTAACTTTGAATCTGCGTCACCATAGATCTCAAAATTGTTATTGTTGTGCATTGCAAATGACTCACTGTAGATTAATTTTCCATTGTTTTTTTTTTCTCCAGTAGAGCGACTGGAGTTTATTAAAATCCAGGAAGACTGATTGATTTTGGAACTGTAAAAAATGGATCAAAGTTCAGATTGACTTTAGATTTAGACAGCAGAAGCTCAGAAGGGAGCATATTGCTACAGTTTGGGCTGTATATGGAGAATGCAGAGAAAAAGCATCATTATTACTGCAGTCTGTTTTATGGCAATAACACAAATGCGGGAACTATGACAGAGAGACCTCCTCCTGTCTTTTATTGTGTGTCTGCCTTTAAATGGAACAATCCAAGCTGTGCATCATGTAGCACACCTGGTTCATATTGTACCTCGTCATTGCTACTATATATTACCCCCCAGTGCATCTGGTTCTAGTGCATGGACAAGGTGTTAAGAATAATGTCAACTTTTTTTGTATATTATATTGAAAATAAGAATCATGAAAAATGTATCATGGTTTCCACAAAAATATTAAGCAGCACAACGGGTTTCAATTGTGATTATAATAATAAATGTTTCTTGAGCACCAAATCAGCATATTATAATGATTTCTGAAGGATCATGTGACACTGAAGACTGGAGTAATGGCTGCTGAAAATCAGCTTTACCATCATAGGAATGAATTGCATTTTAAAATATATTAAAATAATAATAATAATAATAATAATAATAATAATAATAATTGTAATAATATTTCACAATAATATTGTTTGTACCATATTACTAATGAAATAAATACAGTATTAGTGAACATAGGACATTTCTTTCAAACATTAATGTGTTTGTATATTTATTTATATACACTGAACAAAATTATAAACGCAACACTTTTGTTTTTGCCCCCATTTTTCATGAGCTGAAACATAACATACGCCTGCCCATACCCTAACCCCACCACCACCATGGGCCACTCGATCCACAACATTGACATCAGCAAACCGCTCACCCACACGACGCCATACACGCTATCTGCCATCTGCCCTGTACAGTGAAAACAGGGATTCATCCGTGAAGAGAACACCTCTCCAAAGTGCCAGACGCCATCGAATGTGAGCATTTGCCCACTCAAGCTGGTTACGACGATGAACTGCAGTCAGTTCGAGACCCCGATGAGGACGACGAGCATGCAGATGAGCTTCCCTGAGATGGTTTCTGACAGTTTGTGCAGAAATTATTTGGTTATGCAAACCGATTGTTGCAACACCTGTCAACGGGTGGCTGATCTCAGACGATCTTGGAGGTGAAGATGCTGGATGTGGAGGTCCTGGGCTGGTGTGGTTACACGTGGTCTGCGGTTGTGAGGCCGGTTGGATGTACTGCCAAATTCTCTGAAATGCCTTTGGAGACGGCTTATGGCAGAGAAATTAACATTCAATTCACGGGCAACAGCTCTGGTGGACATTTCTGCAGTCAGCATGCCAATTGCACGCTCCCTCAAAGCTTGCAACATCTGTGGCATTGTGCTGTGTAATAAAACTGCACATTTTAGAGTGGCCTTTTATTGTGGCCAGCCTAAGGCACACCTGTCCAATAATCATCCTGTCTAATCAGCATCTTGATATGCCACACCTGTGAGGTGGATGGATTATCTCGGCAAAGGAGAAGTGCTCACTAACACAGAATTAGACAGATTTGTGAACAATATTTGAGAGAAATAGGCCTTTTGTGTACATAGAAAAAATCTTAGATCTTTGAGTTCAGCTCATGAAAAATGGGGGCAGAAACAAAAGTGTTGCGTTTATAATTTTGTTCAGTGTATAAACAGTATATAAATATAATGGATATATTTTGGACATTTAGCCTTTTGTATCAAAATAGTGAAATGCTGCCATCCATCTCTGTTTAAAATGCAAGCTTAATGCTGTCATAATTAAAAACAATATGTTTTTGTGTCACAAAAATACTGATCTGATGGGAAAAATAAATGATATAATTTGATAGTTTTATATATTTTAATTTTTGGTAACTTTCTGGGTATTTTAACTTCTTTAAAATGGTAGTTAAAATGGCTTGTCTTTATTTTAACCACTTTAAGTAGTACTCCTCCAAGATTCCAAAGTGCCATAGTAATCTGATACTGATACTTTACTATTGTACCACTATCATCTTTTTTTTTTGCAAGGAAAGTTCTTATCCCACTTTCGGTCTCTCATCTCTTCCACAATACACACATACTGTACAAACGGACACATACAGGTAACAAGAACTTAAATCCCCAGTACACCAGTCTTAGTCATTGTAAGCATGAGTGCAGGAAAAAAAAAACACTGTGAACTTGTCTGAGAACTAAAACAGCACTGGTGTTTAAGTTGAGCTTTCTTATTGCGATCTTGCCACATTCATTTTTCTTAATCATCAATTTGGTCCCTAATCCTCCCTTACACACAGTTAGCATTAGCAGTTCCCTTTCATGGGAACTTCGAACTGCGTCCTCTAGGGGGTCGCTATGGGGGATGCCTCGTCGTGACCCGTGTCTGAAGCATACATTGAAAAAACACCAACTCGTTGGCCGGCGACAGCCATGACGTCACTACCGGTGCGACTACAGTATAAATCGTCGCCGGGAGCTACACATCATTCTCTTCTTCGTCTTCATTGACCGTTTTGTTTGAAGTGTGCATTTCTGTGGTAAGAGCGATTTTTTCATCTCATTATGGCGAGCACTAGCAAAGCATTTAAGGATGTGTGCATCCGTGTTGACGTTGTTTAACATCTGATGACACACACGATCTATGCGTTGTTTTGTTTGGGCAAAGAGCACGCACGCGATGTCTCCGACGGGGCAATCGGCATGCACTGCGAGCGTTTTTTCCAAAAAAAAGAGCTCTGCTCTCGTTTGTCTCTATTTTCGAGGAAAGAGGGGCAGCCTCATGCTGCGGACGCAAGCTTCAGACGAAGAAGTGAATGATGTGTAGCTCCCGGCGCCGATTTATACTCTAGTCGCACCGGTAGCGACGTCATGGCTGTCGCCAGCCAACGAGTTGGTGTTTTTTCAATGTATGCTTCAGACACGGGTCACGACGAGGCGTCCCCCATAGCGACCCCCTAGAGGACGCAGTGTCTCGTTCCCTACTCAGGGAACCATGGTTACATAAATAACCCGAGACGTTTCCTCTGAAGAGCAACTAGACTTTTCTCCATCCGCCACGGCTCCACACCATGGATACAAGCTGCCAGTAATTTCCCACCTCGCAGACAGGATGACAATAAGGTACTCAACAAACACACACTGCCGACCGACTCGCACATGAACACACACCACCTCACGGTTCACACGCTTAAAACAGATTAACTTTCATGCTGTCCAACATGGTCTGTTGCCATTTTTAATGTGAATTAAAACTAGGTAAATGCCACCATCACTCAGTCAATAATTCCCCACATGTGCAGGCTATTCCCATTGAGTGTGTCCTTTAGCAAGGCTACGAACACAGAGAGCAATAATTCTGCTAAACACAGCTGTGAGCCCTTTAATTTCAGTGCACCAGCAGCCACTGATGTGGCATTTGACTTTTTGACTGCACTGAAATTCGAGCTTGTTAGAGCGTCATTACAAAGTTAAGTTACCATATTGAACATTTGGTCAGATTCCTATTTGAATCAGTGTGAATGCTAAAAGCTAAATCAGTGAGACATTTATTGGCCACATGGTCCCAGTTTTTCATTGTTGAAATCTTTAAAAAAAAACGTCCATTTGGGAACTTCTACATCAGCAGCTCTTATTATTTTTCCCCCAAGCAAACACAAACCCACAGGTGTAACCTGAAGTGGCCCTGCTGACGGCCTTCTTTTCCGACTAGGGCCACTGATTGACTCCTCTGCCAAATAAAGGGAAAAACACATCTTTCCTCCCAGGAGGTTCAGGTCAGCATGCCGCTTATCTGGGCTCTTGCCCTGTAATTACTGCTGAAGAGCAATATATTTGCTCTGTATGTCATTCATTTATGAGTTATTGGCTGTTAAAATTGAGTTTACAGCCACAGCCAAAGAAAAAACAGGTATGAAAAAGGTATATTTGCATTTCACATGTCTTTGTGTGGTGGATTCTCTTAAAGGATTGCAAATTATTAACCCTCCGTATGAAATATAATATTTCCAAATACACTCGACAGTGATAAGTCACAAAAGACGTGTGCTAATGAGATAGGAACAAAAAAAGAAGGCGAAAAGAGACATTTTAATCTTTTAAAACCCAGGCAGTAGGCACATTGTTAGACAAACTAGATGTCAGAGTGTTGAATTTTTTTCATAAAAAGGTTATTTATTTATTTCCGACTCCCGTGGTGAGCTCTAACGAGATGCAGGCTCTTTGAAGAGTTAGCCTGTCACACTTAATAGTTGGCCTTTCTGAACTTGCTAAGCTGCCTCTCCCCATGACATGCATGCCAGTCAAGGAAGGGTTCGAACAGTGTGCATTAAGACCTGCTCGGAGAAAGCTATGATTAAAACAGAGTGCACGCCGTTTGTGCCGGAAAAATGACAGCGCTGTGTCTCTGCGCCGCTGCTGAGACCCGAGAATATTATAACACATATTTTATCACAGGCGGATATGTAAGGAAGAAATTCCCTCTTTGTTGGAGATTTTCTTTACATGAGCGTAGTTGGTAATGAAAGGCGCGATGGCATCCTTAAAGTGCTGCCAAGCTGTGCGTCTGCATTTTAAACTTTAAAATGCGTAAGCTTGTTTTAGACTTGATGGAGTGTATATTTCACATGCTGAGAAGATGTATGACAGTGCAGGGTGGATATAATCTGCATATAATCTCACCAAGTAAATCCTCCAAATGTTTGTAATCATCATTTATCTATCATCAAATTATATGAGGTGTTCTATTCTACTGCGCAAAAAGATTTTTAATCAGATAAATGTGATTGTATCTGTTTTCATGTTGATGAGAACACGTTTCATTCATTTCATTTCTCTTCAAATGAGCAACATAACTGAAAAAAGGGTACTGATAATTTAATGCAAGGACATTATCCTCTACATTTATAGACATTTCCATTAACCTTAAAACTCAACACAATGCAATGCATAATTCTAAATATGGGCGAAACACCAATACAGAAAATTCCTTCATATTACGAATGTACATTGGACTTATTTTTACAGAATTTTCTTTGAGTGTAAGTTAAATATATATTACTAATTTAACCTAAACGGCTCTTGTTAATTATTGTGAAGTCTTAACATACGTAGATTCACAGAAAGCGGTGTCCTAAGGAGGAATAACAGTGCATTGCTGTTATGTATATACTGTGGAATCTAATTGATTTCAGTACTATAAAAATGTTGTACAGGTGCATCTCAATAAATTAGAATGTCGTGGAAAAGTTCATTTATTTCAGTAATTCAACTCAAATTGTGAAACTCGTGTATTAAATAAATTCAATGCACACAGACTGAAGTAGTTTAAGTCTTTGGTTCTTTTAATTGTGATGATTTTGGCTCACATTTAACAAAAACCCACCAATTCACCATCTCAGTTGTTGTTTTCAGACATAATTACTTCCTTTTAGACATTTAGACAACTTGACTAAGTTCACAGAACAGCAGAATATGGTTGTCAGTCCATAATTTCAGTCATGAATTTGTGTCACATATGGTTGTGTTCACACACTGTTTGGTTACTTACATGAGCAACAACCACTTCTGTCAACACTATTTTCTGTTCTCAGCTTTTGTGTTCACTCTCCTTCTCCGTCTTGGTCTTTCATTTACCTATCCTTTTACACCTTTCTTTCTATCTTTTTTCTGGTCGCCAAGGTCAACATTTCATGGGGTTTGACACATGTGTCATTGTATCCATGAGTTCCAAAGATGTCACTTCCGCTTTGCTCGCCGCCATATTTGTGTCCGACATGGCAAAATTTCAGAAATCCCGACAAGAAAGTAAAGACAACCATTAATTTTGCATAGCTTGGAAGGCCCGTGAGTTCCTGTACCATGTCATCGTTTCCTTTAAAGGCCTCTTCATTTAAAGACAGCTCATCAACTTTGCCCTTTAGACGATGAACCTCAGCTCGAAGTCGTGTACACTCGTTTTTCAGTGCCTCAACTGTAGCTTGGCAAGCTGCATTCGAGCATGGTCCCACAATGTCTGGGCTATGAATGGCCTGGGAGTAATTGTGCTATTATATGGCCACTAAACTTGGAAGCAAAGAATTCCACACCTGAAGATTTTTTTCCATCTTGCTATGGAAAATACATTATTCTGTTCAGTTCAGTACTTTATAGGGTCCATGTAGCATGTAGTAGAAAATAGTTTTTCAACAGTTCTGCTTTGTGTAAAGTCACTGTAACACTGTTAATTGTTATTAGATTTGAGTGCAAATATATGCTAAAATGATTTAGCGGACATGAAATTAATTTGAAATTAAATTATATTTTTAAAAAAAAATTATATATGAAAGTCCATACATAATGAAGACTTTGAAGGAGTCCCTAGAAGGAGCCTGTGATAATTCAAATGTTGACAGCAGTTTCAAATGTAGAGTGAAAAAATTATTTCCAAGTGACCTGCAGTATTTTTAATTTCTCATGCCACTGAAGTCAATGAAATATTTGTGCTCTCTGCATAAATTCACAAAATCATTTGAAACACTGCAGGCAGCGTGAGGCAGTGCAGCATTTTATATTTTTATATATTGAGGGGTATTTTAATAACTAGTTGATTCTTCCCCGGGCAACAGTTTTAATCATAGACATGCAGTGGTTAAGCACTGGAAACTCTGGCTGTGTAGCAGGTCCTCCAAATGTCTTCCCCAATGGCAAGCACTGCTCATTAGTTAAATAAGTTGTGAGCATATTGATTAGAGGCGTCTAAATTAGCCCCTCGCCAAGGAGCAAGAGAAGCCCCTTGAGGGGAACACACTTAGACAGAACGAAGGACAGAGAGAGAGAGAGAGAGAGAGAGAAAGTGTGAGAAGTCTCAAAACGGAAACCTTCATGCTGTATCCTTTGCCCTGTTAAGTAATGTCATAATTTTCTTAAGGCCTCACATTTACTAACAACACAGTTTATTTTAATAATGTGATATGCTTTAGGTTGTGCAGGTGAGGTAGTTTGTGATGTGCTTTGGGATTTTTGGAATATATGTGATTGAAACGTAAGCTTTTCTGGATTTAGAAGGAATGAAGTGTGCAATTTTAATTTTTTTTGTGATGTACAGCATCTGGAGTGGGCTGCTTTTTTATATCTTTTTATTTTTATTTTTAAGTAGATACACTAGGAAACATATTTATATACCTAGCCGTTTTTTAGTTTTTTTTGGGGCCAATACATGACTAATAAAAAATTTAACTTTAGTGGTAGGGTTAGGTTGATACAAATATAGCCAAATGTCCTTTAAGGCAAATTAGATTACTTGGCAGCCATCTCGGTAATGTCTCTGGCCAGCTATTTTCTATATACGGCTCCTACTGTATCTACTTAAATCGGGAAGTAACAAAGTCTAACTTACTATTTTAACTAAATTACTGTACATTTCAACATAACTCATTTCAAATTTAGGAATAAAATCTGACAGTAATTTTATTATAAATTGGGCTTCTTTAAGTTCCAATCTTACAAGAAAAAAAGTATTTTTCAGACTGATTTAGCCTATACTTCCATTTCTACAGCCTATAACCATTTACTTACATTTATGTGATAGCAAACCAAAATGCTATTTTTTAAAGAAACACATAAGAAGATTTGAATATATTTTCTACTCAATTTGACTCTATTATAGGTCTGTTTTTATAATAATAATAATAATAATAATAATAATAATAATATCTGTATTGTATATGTGGCCTTTATCACATTTAGGACCAAAGATTATTACATTAAGGAACTTTACCAGAAATGTATTAAAATTTGGACCCCATCCTAAGGTAGGTGACATTTGAACATAAATATAAATTTTCCGCTACTTGAAAAGACTGACATGGTTTTAAAATAACTCAATAAATTTCCCCAAAGCCTCCTAAATAGCAAGCTCAGTTTTTGGACCTCTGTATTTTTAATACCCTGTGTGTCTCCACCATGATAGAAAAACAAATGTGTTTGTGTGTATGATGTGGTTCTATGATCTTGAGTGTGGTTTGGTCATGCAGAAGCAATGTTGGCCTACATTCACCCTCTTAGACATCCCCTATCATAAATTAGGCATATACACCACCAGCATTTACATAAGACCTCCCTCATCTCAAAATAACTCATATCACTCTCTCAAGTGCCCGTTTCAAATGTCTTGATCTCTTTTCTTTTTCACTCCTATACTCACACACACTCAAATACAAACCACTGACACTTTTAGCATCACAACAGAACTATAAAATCTACCAATTTGTATAAGAATAGTCTTACCTCGTGCAGAGAAAAATAAGCAAAGGCTTACTTGGACACAAGTAGTGTTGTTTTTGGCGGCCTGTTTTAATTTTAGTCTAGTCTTTGTGTGAAGCTGTCATTTTAGTTTTTATTAGTTTTAGTCACGTTCATACTCTTTTTAGTCTAGTCAAGTTTTAGTCAACTAAAAGTCTGAGCATATTTTAGTCAGAATTATCCATGACTATTTTCGTCTAGTTTTAGTCGACGAAAACTGATGACATTTAGTCTAGTTTTAGTCAATGAAAATTGTATTTTAGTCTCTTTTTAGAAATGCAATTCTATTTAACCCAGTCAATATAGTATAAGTCCCTAATAGTATAGACAAAACCAAAATTTTCTTTTAGCCAAACCCATTTCAAACAAGGTTATCTTATTATATTATTGTTACCTTGTAGACTCAAGAATACATCCATTCCAGACACGGAAGATGCTCTGATTTGAATTTACAACATTTATTTTACCAACCAAACATGTTAGAAGTACACACACATAAATTTAAAGACGAACCCCGGCTGGCCGGCCATCGGTCCCTTTCTCTGTGTCAGACTTAACTTTGTTTGGTTTTCGTCTTCTAAATCAGTAATTAAAGTTTTGCTCACTCAGTGTATTTTTGATTTTACAGTTGGGTAATTTTGTTGCAGTAGCACGATATAGCTTGATGTAAAACTTTGAATTGAATAAAAAATGACAAGGAGGCTAAGCAGTTAATAATAAAATAAGAACAAATAAAGAAATTACTAATAGCACAAATAAAAAAAATCCCGATAGGCCTACAAATAAAATAAATTGCTCTTTAGTTTTTCAGGTAGGTCTAACACACAGTAGGGCTATTAAGAGATTTTTTTTTTTTTTTACCAATTATCCAAATAATGTTTAATCCTAGAAAGCTATTATTATCAGAACACGTGAGCATAACATAGTGGTTAGCAGATCAATGAATGAGAGGGCAGCGTTACCAGAGTTGCCCATTTACCACACCTTGTTACAGCACAGTAGGGCTACTGCAGACAGCAACAATACTGTACTACATAGATGTTTCCTGCCAGCTTGATTTTTGAGTGAACTTTACTGTACCAATGAGCTTGAACGGTATATGAGTGGAGCACTCACATGGGCCGTGAGCGACTGAGCGGAGCGCACACATGCATAGAGCGGGATAATACGCAGAGTGTCACACCATGTGAAAGTGAAACCTGAGCGGTGAACTAATTTTCGGCAGCTGGAACTTCAGTGCATCTCTAATTATTGGCGACATTAGAAATGGATATTATATAATAGATGCAGTGTTTCTAAACAATGCCGCGAGTGGTGCTTGAGGAAGTGACGTCGCCTGCGTCTGCGCAGTGTGACCTGATGCAGCCCCTGAAGTGAGACACAAGAAACAGAAATACTGCAAAATAATAATAATAACGCGACTAAACGAGACGAAATAATGTTATAACATTTAGTTTCGTCTTGTTTTGGTCAACGAAAATGAAGAGACATTTTAGCATAGTTTTTATTTTGTAAACCACATTTAGTCTCGTTTTTATTCGTCAACAATATTGCATTATACATTTAATTATAGTCATCATCACATGACCAGCATTTACATTGCGTCTCTTCTCGTTTTCGTCACGTGTTAAAGGTTCGTTGACGACGATAGTCATAATTTTGTTGCCGAAAGCAACACTAGACACAAGACTTGAAACGTAATCTCAGTTCTCCTTTTCACTCACAAGCCTTCACCTCTTGTCTCGTCGCCCCTCCACGCTTTTGTTCCATTTGTTGATTCTCCCCCTCTCTTCATCCTCTTTCTTTCTCCTCCCATCTTCCTCTTTCTCTAACTTTCTTAAGATGCCACAAATCAAAGCTGCGCTCCAGAGGCTAGTGCCCAGGGGAGTCCTAAAGCTATTCTCCAATTAGTGTCAACACACAGACAAATACCACATTTACACAGCCCAGAGAGAAAGAGACAGAGAGAATAAACGAGTGTGACAGCAATTCCAAAAAACAATCTGTGCCGAGCAGACAGACAGATATATACAGCAGAGCGAGATCTGCCACTCAGTATCCTCATTTATTTAGCTTGCTGATACATGCAGACACTCAAACTCACACAATTAGCCAGTGGTCATTCAGGATATAACTTTGTGGAACTGTGGTGGTTAGGGTTCATCTTGTCTGCTCTTCGTTTTGACTTGAGCTGTTCATAAGCTCAGTGTGTCTGTTTAGGAGGATGGAGAAGTTTTTCTCAAGGCAAAGTCAATCCAAGGAGCGCGACGGCCTACACTGGGAGTTCATGTTAGACAGCGATTAGATAACCTTGGGACCCTGTGTAACCTTACCTTTACAATATATGCTAAAAATACATTGCTGACACTTCAGGAGTCACTTATGGCTGTAATTTTTGACATTACAATACTTTATCCTGTTCCAGCTTAATATGCAGGGACAATGAAAGTGATCCATTTGTAGGTTGATTTCCCAGGAATGTGTACTGTGTGTTCTGTTCTGCAGCTTGTTTTAGCCAATCACCTAAGCTATAAATGTCATGAATAATCACTCTTTAGTCACATGAAAATGACAAGATGCTGCCTGATATTTCTATATCTGTATTTATTTCTGCCTGCCTGCCAACAAAAACTATTTCCTTTTCAAATAAATGCTGATATATGTGATAATGATCATTAGAAATGTTTCTTGAGCATCAAATCAGCATATTAGAATGGTGTCTGAAGGATCATGTAACACTGAAATACTGAAGTAATAGCTGCTGAAAAAAATCATCACAGGAATGAATTACATTTGAAAATATATTAAAATAGAAAACAGTGTTTTGTTTTTTTAAATTGAAAATAGTATTTCACATTATTACTGTTTTTACAATATATTTTTAATCAAATAAATGCAGCCTTGGTGAGCATAAGATACTTCTTTCAAAAAAAATTTAAATCTTCCCAATCCCAAACTTTTAAACGGTAGTGTTTTGACAGAATCTTTCTTACAGTGTGTTCAGTTTAAAAAAATGTAAACATCTTTACAAATCTTGTATATCATATTCATATCAGAAATATATTTGTATAGCTGAATTTAAACATAATAGGCAGAATAATATACTGTGACAATAATATCCATCACAATGTACTATTTGTTTTATTTTTTTAAACATTTAAATACAATAAAAATCTACCTATACATTCCATTAATTCAATATTCTGTGAACCTAAAAGGATTTGTGAATATTTGTACACAGGTGTTTATACATAAAATGCTTTGGATGCTGTCAATATGTAATTAATGTAAGTTTCGGTGTTTATGCAAACACACAATTACGTAATTATGTATCATACTGTCTTTTAAACCTTTATTAAACCAGCCTGGATTCTTTTTTATAAGGTTAATTTCAAACACTTCTAGACAGTGAAACTGTAGAAATGACAAATGAAGAAGAAATCTCTCTTCAGCACTCTTTCTATCTCTCTCCCGCTATAACGCATCTTCCCACAGTAGAGGAACATCTGAAACCTCTCTGTGTTCCCTTGGCTCCCTGCATTAGCTGTGGCCTGTGGCATTCCTGCATGTTCTGAGAGCTTGTGAGGGGCACCATATCCATCAGGCTTAATGCTACTGGTGTATACCCCAGGGCGGCCATCTTCACTCCTTCCCATCAGCCACGGTGGCTCTTCATCAAAGCCCCGCCACAGCAACCTGAAAGCGTTGGTCCTGCTGAGCCGCACATTAACGCACACATCTCAGCCTTGATCACCACGCAGCCATGAATCTTCCATCCCACGTACTTAATCTGACACGACAGAGTTGTCAATGCGAATCCGGGGACATTCTAAAATGCTTAACATGAAAAACACTTAACGTGGCTTAACGTAGGTAGACCGACCAGGGAAACCCAAATATTTGTCAAACCTTACTTGTAATAAACACTAACTACTGTTAAAAGAACGAGCCCTTACTCCACAGATAAAGTGAATACTATCATGCTAAGCGCTTTCTCCCCCATAGAAGTCCATTATAAGGTAACTGCTTAACGTGGTTTAACGTACCTTATCAATGACTGGGGAAAACCAAATTTCTGTCAAATTTTACTTATAATAAACACTTGCTGCTGTCAAAAGAACGAGCTCTTATTCAGCGTATAAAGTGAATAATATCACGTGTTATGTTCCAAAAGTGCAGACACATCAATAAACTTGACAATGAACGCTTTGTTGTCCCATTGCTTTGGGGCGGTGACCCTGTTCGCATGGCTCGAGTAGATCATTGCCATATGAATAATCGCTCTGCGCGAAGGCGTGATCATTAGAGATAATGAGCTGAGACAGGAGAAACCTGTACCTGTCTTTACTTTCATGCTTATTACAAAATTAAACTGAACAAAATTACAATGTTCTCAGTTCGTTGATGCATCCATGTTAAGCTGTTTCCCTATAGTGGACTTGAATGGGGGAGAATGCTTAACGTGATATTATTCACGCTATACGCTGAATAAAAAGAGCTTGTTCTTTTGACAGCAGAAAGTGTTTATTATTAGTAAAATTTGACAGAAGTTTGGTTTTCCCCAGTCGTTGTTAAGGTACGTTAAATCACGTTAAGCTGTTTCCTTATAATGGACTTCTATGGGGGAGAAAAAGCTTAACGTGATATTGTTCACTTTATCTGTGGAGTAAGGGCTCATTCTTTTAACAGTAGTTAGTGTTTATTACAAGTAAGGTTTGACAAAAATGTGGGTTTCCCCGGTCGTTGTTTACGTACGTTAAGCCACGTTGAGCGTTTTTCCACATTAAGCATTCTAGAATGTCCCCGAATCCCTAGAAAAGCAATTTTCTCCGTAATCTTTTTATTCACATCTCGCACTCTCTGTTCTAATTTGTCTACATTATTTGTTCCGTTACATTCCCGCTATCACCTGTCTGACTCTATTTTCTCTCTCAAAAACACTATTGGAGCTGTTGTGTTGTCTTTTGGCAGAGTTTCTGGGTTTAGTACATCAATTAAAGATAACCCTCGGCTCGTGCTTTCCCCAGTGTCGAACACGCTGTGCTGAGCTCCAGGACAGAGCCGATCCTGCTTCAGATCCCTTAAAACACTACTTCATTACTCTTTCATTCAATTCCACTATGGGCTCCCTCTTTCTGTGACTGTAATCGAACATGACCTCTACATTTATCCATTAGCATCCTAAACTGAGAACAAGAGCTGCTTAAAAAGTTAATTTATGAGAGATCAGACACTAACCGGTTCATTACCTTTTGGGAGCAACTGAATAGCTCGAGTTGTAGAGAGGGACAAACTACCAAGCAAACGAAGCGTGCGTGGCAGAAGCTGTAAAATTAGGACTTGAAAATCTTGGTTTCAGGTTAAGGATGTCAACGATTAATCGACGATCGATCGGTGACGGTATATAAATGCATCATCATTCATTCATAATGACAAATTAAGCTTTTAATGTGATTTAAACTTTAAAAGTACATTAAAATAAAAACAACACAAAGTTCTTCAACATGGAATGCAATAGAAATGTAGTAACAGTAATTTCAATTGTTTCATATGGGCCTCTGCGGTTTGCAGGGCTGCGGGACACAGGTCAGATAGGCTACTCATTCCTACAACTTGTTAATTTGTTCCTACGACTTATTAATTTGTGGCCACTGTCCATGTTTCATTATTTTTGTTCCTTAAAAGTCACATGATT
>NW_015507143.1:33672-37462 GCF_001515645.1 Sinocyclocheilus grahami
TTAATTTGTTCCTACGACTTATTAATTTGTGGCCACTGTCCATATATAATTAATTTTGTTCCTTAACCCTTGATTTAACTTAAATTAGGGAACAAATTAATAAATCGAATCTTAATTCACGGCCATGAAACCTTTCATTTCCATTCCCGCATGTTTACCACAGTAAGAGATGCGAAAACAGTGATAAAAAGTGAATGACAATAAAATAAACCTTCGAGATTAGAGGGTTAGACGGTGAGGATTTAGGAAAAGAAAATGCCTAAATATTATTGAATTTGTGGAAATTCGTGACCAACCGGCAAACCAGAACAAAGCCGTGTAAATGTAGGCTATATGGGCTCGAACAGCATCCAAAATCATGTAACATTTTCCAGCTAACCAATTATTCCTCTAATAAACAAAGCTTTTATACCACACTTGTCATAATCAGAGCTTATCATTTGTAAATAAATAATTGCTGGATTCAAAACAGCAATTAAAAGGCGCTCTGACCGACACAGACGATATGTTTTCCCGGAATATTCAATGACGTCACTAAACGGTGATGCCACAACTAAGAGCATCGTTCACACGTTTTTGCATTGACCTAACTACCCTAGGGCACAGGTTTTCAAGCCCTGGGACAAAAAGGGATGCTTAAAAGAAAATGTATAGCCTATGCAAGTAACAGGCCTAAAATAAAAATAAAAATTAGTTTTCATTAAAAAAAATATGCGAAATATATCTGACGTAAATAATTAAGCTAACAGATTTAAAACAGAAGTGTGGCACGGCACTCAATAAACAAGTTCACGGAAAGGAAACAACGTGCATTCTGTTTGTTTGCTTTATTTTACAAAAGCACAAATCTTCTGTTTTTATTGTGAGTGTGCAAAAATAAAAGTAAACAATTTTGCGGATTATATCTTACTCCAAACATTTCGTTTTTTTATGTTTCAGCTGTTCGATCGCGCCGGCGCCTCGCGCGCACATACCCCACATATTCTAGCAATTCAAACTTACATCGCAGTCTGTTCATTATCAAAATAAAATACAGTCAGCCAAACATATAAAAGGTTAAACTGGTCAGTTTAAATAGACCGTAGTATACCGGTCCACACTGCTTCTTATGCCAGCAGTTGAATTGCTATGAATTATGCGGTTCACTGACTGCAGCACAGCCACATGCGCCACAGTTACGTTGGGACAATTTTACTTTAAATGCCATAATGTCAGTTGAAAACATTGCAATAGTGTTTTAAAATACAACAACGAGCACCACGAAACCATTTAAAGAGGCGCATTCAGCGGTCTCCATGACGGGATAGGAAACAGTCAACAAAGTAAAATGATCTCAAACGTACGGCGCACTCTCTTCATTTTATCAAATCACATCTATTCATTTTACAATCCTGCTACTAACATTTTTTTCAGACTAAAACCTAATTCGGGTGAGAAAGCGTTTTTTTTTTGTTTTTTTTTGAGTGGCTTTTGCACATCCTGCCATGCCAGTGACTGCATGCAGCTGCAATAGAGAATGAGGAGTTATGTCACAATCTTTTCACTCCGCATTGCATTTCGGGAAGGCACCGCTATATTAGCAGGATACGCTATCCGTTCCCATGGTTACTTCTCATTCTCTATAAGGATAAATGCTTCTCTTTTGTTTTGTTTTTGCCTTTAAGTTAAACAACCATTCATTCTTCATTGTATCATTTGCAGGGAAGAGAAGCTATTTTATCGTACTGCATGAAATGCCAATGCATTTCTCTCTTAGGTTTTGTAGAATTTGGTTTACAGTGTTTACCCGATTAGCGTGAAAACTGTCGCCCGCTGGACGCTCGCTGCTCAGTCATCATATGGTACATTGTCCAAATAAAAGTGTGTGTTCAACAAGCTGACAGAAGTCGATCCATTTCTTTGTTGGAAACTTTGAAATGACAGTATAATTGTTGTCATTATAAATATTCATTTTTCCATGGCCACGGAGGAGAATCAGAGATTGTGGGTCACATTCAGCGAACAGTCACGAACTCACTGTACTTTAGCAATTCAAACTTACATCGCAGTCTGTTCATTATCAAAATAAAATACAGTCAGCCAAACATATAAAAGGTTAAACTGGTCAGTTTAAATAGACCGTAGTATACCGGTCCACACTGCTTCTTATGCCAGCAGTTGAATTGCTATGAATTATGCGGTTCACTGACTGCAGCACAGCCACATGCGCCACAGTTACGTTGGGACAATTTTACTTTAAATGCCATAATGTCAGTTGAAAACATTGCAATAGTGTTTTAAAATACAACAACGAGCACCACGAAACCATTTAAAGAGGCGCATTCAGCGGTCTCCATGACGGGATAGGAAACAGTCAACAAAGTAAAATGATCTCAAACGTACGGCGCACTCTCTTCATTTTATCAAATCACATCTATTCATTTTACAATCCTGCTACTAACATTTTTTTCAGACTAAAACCTAATTCGGGTGAGAAAGCGTTTTTTTTTGTTTTTTTTTGAGTGGCTTTTGCACATCCTGTCATGCCAGTGACTGCATGCAGCTGCAATAGAGAATGAGGAGTTATGTCACAATCTTTTCACTCCGCATTGCATTTCGGGAAGGCACCGCTATATTAGCAGGATACGCTATCCGTTCCCATGGTTACTTCTCATTCTCTATAAGGATAAATGCTTCTCTTTTGTTTTGTTTTTGCCTTTAAGTTAAACAACCATTCATTCTTCATTGTATCATTTGCAGGGAAGAGAAGCTATTTTATCGTACTGCATGAAATGCCAATGCATTTCTCTCTTAGGTTTTGTAGAATTTGGTTTACAGTGTTTACCCGATTAGCGTGAAAACTGTCGCCCGCTGGACGCTCGCTGCTCAGTCATCATATGGTACATTGTCCAAATAAAAGTGTGTGTTCAACAAGCTGACAGAAGTCGATCCATTTCTTTGTTGGAAACTTTGAAATGACAGTATAATTGTTGTCATTATAAATATTCATTTTTCCATGGCCACGGAGGAGAATCAGAGATTGTGGGTCACATTCAGCGAACAGTCACGAACTCACTGTACTTTTTATATTTATTTCAACAAATGACAAGCTAAATCAAATCCCTAGGAGCTTGGGGAAAGTTCTGTAGCATTTTCAAATGCTGGTTTAATGTGCTAAGACAGTGAAGCTAAAAGACATGCAGATGAGCCAGAATATTAACGCGACATGTTTAAATGTAAAGTGTTTTCCTCTCTTTAGAAAACTGTAATTTAGAAAGCGCTTCTGGATTAAGACAGCGATTTCTAAAGTTCATACTTTGGGTTCATCTGTTTTTCCACACATATTATGCTTTATTAGTAAGATGTGTGTACAGAATGTGGTCTTTAAATATCACTGTCTCGGTGCATTAAGCGCGTTCTTTATATGAGAGGAAAATGCTTAAATAAACGCGTTGCGTTCACATTTTGATCTTATATGCATATCTGCACATAGTATATGCTTTACAATTTTGTCTGTATCACTGTCTTGGTACATTAAGCCACTTTAAGCATTTTAGAAAGTCCCCTGTTCAAGTTCTGCTAATTCACAAGCCTAGTGAGAGTCATGCTCGCAAAGAAGGTAATGTTGACTATTAAACCAACCAAATCAAAACTTTCAAAAACACACTGCACTGTGATTCTTTTATTGAGTGAGTCAGTGGGTTTAATCAGTGACATTATAACAGATTTACTATTCGCCGTCTTCTCCGCGACCTCCTTCCCTTGGTGTTTTTACACATAGAAAAGGCAAAAAAACATATAGCATTGTCCA
>NW_015507143.1:39182-42027 GCF_001515645.1 Sinocyclocheilus grahami
CAAGTTCTGCTAATTCACAAGCCTAGTGAGAGTCATGCTCGCAAAGAAGGTAATGTTGACTATTAAACCAACCAAATCAAAACTTTCAAAAACACACTGCACTGTGATTCTTTTATTGAGTGAGTCAGTGGGTTTAATCAGTGACATTAACAGATTTACTATTCGGCGTCTTCTCCGCGACCTCCTTCCCTTGGTGTTTTTACACCTAGAAAAAGGTGAAAAAACATATAGCATTGTCCATTTTTCTCTCAGAACGATGATCTGAGTTACTATTGCAATTATCGATGCAGAATGAATGACATACACCGGTGACATTTTTCACAGTCACGACAAACAATCAAATACTGCCCTAAACTCAATAGCGGAACGGCAGCGCTATCCTGCAAATATGGCGGATAAACAAAACAGTTTCCCAGAACTCAACGTGGCGTTACGTCACATTCTCATTCCTAATAGACGCATTTTGCTGCATTAACGTAGAACCGCCCTGAGCGAGTTCACAGCGAGTTGTACACAGTCCGCCATTGCTGCACTGACGAGAATGTCTCCCAAGCGTTTTAGGTGTTCTGTTGCTGGATGTATTAATCCACATAGCTCTCTCCATTTACTCCCTAAATCTGAGCCGCTGAAGACAAGGTGGATTAATTTTGTTTTCGAAGAAAATGCTCCCTCAACTCTACAGAAATGTTTTTATGTCTGCGCGAATCATGTGAATGCTTCGTGAATGAGGGTCAGTATAATGCAGGTTTTACACAAAAGTTGCTCCTGAAGGATGGAGCAGTGCCAACTGTTCGTGATCCAGCTAACGTTATGCCATCTAGAAGAAGTAAGTATCACGCGTTTGTTTTCCAAATTGCCTTTCTGAAAGAGCTTCTTGGCAATCTGTAAGGCTAATGTCTGTTTTCACTGATGCTGCCTTCACGTGCTACCAGAATGATCGTGAATAGGAATGTGGTAGTTAAAAATTGCATATGAAAGCAATGTGAAATCGACGGCTTGAATTTGTCTAGCTCATAATCATATTCAGGACTTATAGAGTTTGTGTTAGGACGCGATGGCACCATGAGACAAGCTATGTTGTTATTTTTATAGCGCTGTGCTCTCCGTCTGTGTAATTCATAAATAATCTGGCAGGGTGCAGAATTTGGCATGACACCGGTTCGAACATATATAGCTGAACACCGCTACTAGCATTTTCTGACATTTTCAGTGCGTGAGAGTGTGTTTTGATATTGCTGGCATGATGCCGGTGCGCGAGCTCTAGAAACTCCACCCTCTTCTGAAAGGGGAGGTGGGAGCACCAGCTTGTTTTCATTTAAAGGGACAAACACAAAAAACGTCTAGGTTACTTGTGTAACCCTCGTTCCCTGAAGGAGGGAACGGAGACATTACGTCAGTGACTGACGAATTGGGATCTCGCCCGAGAGCCCAATCACCTTCGAGTGTTAACTAAACAAGCCAATGACAGTTGGCGTGCGTGTTTCGCCAGCGCAGGTACAAAAGGAGAGCGCGTGCAAACGCACATCAGTTTTTCGCTGAGGAGCCGAGACTACGTGCCCCGGCCGTACAGCGGTGGTACAGCAACTGTGGCGACGGAACGTAACGTCTCCGTTCCCTCCTTCAGGGAATGAGGGTTACACAAGTAACCTAGACGTTCCCATTCAGTCAGTCACGTTCTACGTTACGTCAGTGACTGACGAATTGGGATTCGTATGGAAAACGCCACTATTGCTGACCCCCTCCAGCGCCCTGCGGAAGCCGGCAAGTCCCCCCACACCAGCTGGGGCGGAAGATAGGACAGCGGCTAGGCAGAGGTGTCCGCCACTGCTGTTCCATACAGTGGTACATTGGATAACAGATGGAGCAGTGCCAACTGTTCGTGATCCAGCTAACGTTATGCCATCTAGAAGAAGTAAGTATCACGCGTTTGTTTTCCAAATTGCCTTTCTGAAAGAGCTTCTTGGCAATCTGTAAGGCTAATGTCTGTTTTCACTGATGCTGCCTTCACGTGCTACCAGAATGATCGTGAATAGGAATGTGGTAGTTAAAAATTGCATATGAAAGCAATGTGAAATCGACGGCTTGAATTTGTCTAGCTCATAATCATATTCAGGACTTATAGAGTTTGTGTTAGGACGCGATGGCACCATGAGACAAGCTATGTTGTTATTTTTATAGCGCTGTGCTCTCCGTCTGTGTAATTCATAAATAATCTGGCAGGGTGCAGAATTTGGCATGACACCGGTTCGAACATATATAGCTGAACACCGCTACTAGCATTTTCTGACATTTTCAGTGCGTGAGAGTGTGTTTTGATATTGCTGGCATGATGCCGGTGCGCGAGCTCTAGAAACTCCACCCTCTTCTGAAAGGGGAGGTGGGAGCACCAGCTTGTTTTCATTTAAAGGGACAAACACAAAAAACGTCTAGGTTACTTGTGTAACCCTCGTTCCCTGAAGGAGGGAACGGAGACATTACGTCAGTGACTGACGAATTGGGATCTCGCCCGAGAGCCCAATCACCTTCGAGTGTTAACTAAACAAGCCAATGACAGTTGGCGTGCGTGTTTCGCCAGCGCAGGTACAAAAGGAGAGCGCGTGCAAACGCACATCAGTTTTTCGCTGAGGAGCCGAGACTACGTGCCCCGGCCGTACAGCGGTGGTACAGCAACTGTGGCGACGGAACGTAACGTCTCCGTTCCCTCCTTCAGGGAATGAGGGTTACACAAGTAACCTAGACGTTCCCATTCAGTCAGCCCCACACCAGGAAGATAGGACAGCGGCTAGGCAGAGGTGTCCGCCACTGCTGTTCCATACAGTGGTACATTGGATAACAGGATAACACT
>NW_015507143.1:45578-46173 GCF_001515645.1 Sinocyclocheilus grahami
GGAGCAGTGCCAACTGTTCGTGATCCAGCTAACGTTATGCCATCTAGAAGAAGTAAGTATCACGCGTTTGTTTTCCAAATTGCCTTTCTGAAAGAGCTTCTTGGCAATCTGTAAGGCTAATGTCTGTTTTCACTGATGCTGCCTTCACGTGCTACCAGAATGATCGTGAATAGGAATGTGGTAGTTAAAAATTGCATATGAAAGCAATGTGAAATCGACGGCTTGAATTTGTCTAGCTCATAATCATATTCAGGACTTATAGAGTTTGTGTTAGGACGCGATGGCACCATGAGACAAGCTATGTTGTTATTTTTATAGCGCTGTGCTCTCCGTCTGTGTAATTCATAAATAATCTGGCAGGGTGCAGAATTTGGCATGACACCGGTTCGAACATATATAGCTGAACACCGCTACTAGCATTTTCTGACATTTTCAGTGCGTGAGAGTGTGTTTTGATATTGCTGGCATGATGCCGGTGCGCGAGCTCTAGAAACTCCACCCTCTTCTGAAAGGGGAGGTGGGAGCACCAGCTTGTTTTCATTTAAAGGGACAAACACAAAAAACGTCTAGGTTACGCTCATAACCTTAGTTCCCT
>NW_015507143.1:47000-64192 GCF_001515645.1 Sinocyclocheilus grahami
GGCTGTATCGCGTCCTTCGCTAGCAGGACCGCGATCTCTGCACGCAAGACAGGAGCATCCTTGTCCGGCACAGAGGTGAACCGAATGCCCCTGAACTTGGGGGGGTTCCGGGCGAATTGAATCGCGTAGCCGAGTCTGATGGTTCTCATGAGCCAGCCTGGGGAGCGCTAACCAGGCCCCCAGCGACCGAACTAGCGGGACTAGGGAGACCACCAACGTACCCGCAGTGGGGCAGCGAAGTGGAACACAGGGACCCAACCCGGGAGGCCGCGCATCCCAGGGTGGGGTCTGAGTGCGCAGCGCGTCACTTACCTGACTCCACTGCTGGGCAGGGGGCTCGTGAGAAGGCGTAGCGTCCTTGAACTGAACCCTGATGCCCATTAGCGAAGGGAGAGGGGGCCGGCCGTGTGGAGACTGGTTCTCGTGCACCGCCGTCCTCACCCTCTTGGGACCCGGAGGTTATCGAGTTGACTGACTGAATGGGAACAGCGCGTTTTGCTCATACCCTAAAATGGCAATTTCAACAAGCTATAAAAAATATCTGTAGGGTATTTTGAGCTAAAACTTAACATACACACTCTGGGGACATCAGAGACTTATTTTACATCTTGTAAAAAAAGGGGCATAATAGGTCACCTTTAAACATTCTTCGAAACATTTGGGATAATGTAAGTACACAAGTCAGCAAAATATATACGAGGTTTCAGCAGCCTGGATGGCAACCCCCGCTGATACGCCGTCACACCAACACCAGCTGTTTCTCTCGAACACTCGCGGAGATTTGTCCTGTAGAAGGCTCGGCTCCGAAGCGAAAAGCTGATGTGTGTTTGCACGCGCTCTCCTTTTATACCCGTGCTGCGGGGCGGGGTGCGCGTGGCGAAACACGCATGCCAGCTGTCATTGGCTTGTTTAGTTAACACTCGAAGGTGATTGGGCTCTCGGGCGAGATCCCAATTCGCCAGTCACTGACGTAACGTAGTTATCGAGTTGACTGACTGAATGGGAACAGCGCGTTTTGCTCATACCCTAAAATGGCAATTTCAACAAGCTATAAAAAATATCTGTAGGGTATTTTGAGCTAAAACTTAACATACACACTCTGGGGACATCAGAGACTTATTTTACATCTTGTAAAAAAAGGGGCATAATAGGTCACCTTTAAACATTCTTCGAAACATTTGGGATAATGTAAGTACACAAGTCAGCAAAATATATAACACTGTGGTTTTTGGATATTTAAAAAAAAAATCTTACATATTGCACATTTAACTCTATTAACTAATAACTATATTAATTTATAAAATGTATTAACGTTAATGTATTATACCCTGAACTAACAATCAACAATACTTTCAGAGCATTTAATAAGCTGGGTTAACTTTAAACTCTAAGACCCGGTTTCACAGACAGGGCTTAGACTAAGCCAGGATTAGGCCATTGTTCAATTAGAAAATTTAAGTAATTTTTATTAACATGCCATAGAAAAAAACATTACTGGTGTGCATCTTGAGACAAAACAAAGGCACTGATATATTTTAAGATCAGTCAGAGCAAGTTTCTTTCAGTTAAAACAGCTCAGACTTATACTTTAGTCTGGGACTAGGCTTCAGCCTTGTCTGTGGAACCGGGGGTAAATGTCCCAAGGAACTCTGCTAACATGATTGTGTTTATGCATTTCAAACCATTATCGAGTTGTATTTTTGCGTTGATATCAGTAATCTGTTGTCTTAAATACATATTTTATATATCACATCTTAGAATAGATTGTGCAACCAAATTGGCTAACTCTATTCAATCTAAGCATAAATTACTTTATAATTCAAATACTTACTTTGTATGCTATTGAAAGGCAGACCTGAGGGAAAATTTAAGGACCTTGCGTCTAGATCAATTGAATACAAAAAGAACAATTACTAGGCACAATAGCGATACAGAAATGCACAAAGCGCAGCTGTTTTGTTCCCGTGAGATTGGTTTTCTTCAATGAGAGTTATTATTCTACACATTTGGAGTTTTACTGTTCTCTTTATGTTCTCAGTAATTATGACATTGCTTTCCTTTTTTTCCATAACATAATTAATTTCATTCCTTCACTATCTTCTGTTCTATCCCTTTCAAATCATTTTCGCTCTCTGTCTCTTTCTCTCCTGGCAGGGCAGGTAACGGCGCAGCTCAGTGTGCTGTAGTGACAGAGACAGCGGGTGTGTTTTGGCATGAGTGTGGATTACAGACCCAATCCATACCGTAGCTGCTTAATACTCCGTCATATTATGAAAATCCCCTTGCTTTCAACACACGGCTGGTGCTTGTCTCTGCTGACATATATGCGCTATTACAATGACTCAAAAAATAACTTTCAGTTTGGCTTCAGTCATTTTCACAGGCTCTCTGTTGTGAGTAAGATGTGCAATGAGTCTCGTGCTGTTCTAAGACCACAGGAACCAGATTTGCACAATTTGACTTTGCTGCAGCCTGGAATTGAACTGCTGGTTTTGTCTGGCCAGAGGAGAACTGGCCCTCCGACTGAGCCTGGTTTCTTCCAAGGTTTTTTCTCCATTCTGTCACCGATGGAGTTTTGGTTCCTTGCTGCTGTCGCCTCTGGCTTGCTTAGTTGGGGACACTTAATTTCCAGCAATATCGTTGACTTGATTGCACAGAGACTATTTAAACTGAACTGAGCTGGATGATGACATCACTGAATTCAATGATGAACTGCCTTTAACTGAAAAATTTGTGTTTACTATTGTCATTTTTCATTATTGACACACTATTTTCCTAATTAAAGCTGTTCAGTTGCTTTGACACAATCTGAATTGTTAAAAGCGCTATATAAATAAAGGTTACTTGACTTGACAGGTGTAACACCTCAGAACGTGGCTTATCCAATCAGTTTTATAATAAGTTTTTTTTTTTTTTTTTTTACTGTTGAGTGTTTTGTTTTTAACTCAAGTGTTCATAATGAGAAGCATCTGTTTTTGCTAGAAAGCTAATCACTCAATTGTCATGAATAAAAATAATATCTACTGGTTTGAGTGAATCAAGTTCAAAACAAAACAAAACTTTGCTTTGGTATCCACAAAGTTCAGGTCACATGATGGTGAGTAAGTGATGACATAATTTTTAATTTTGGGGTGAACTATTGATTTAAGAGGGTTCAGTCCTATGTTAAACTAATATATGTTGGAAGCTGTGCTTTCAAAAATCATTAAATTCATAAATAAAAACAAAAATTAGCATAATAGATATCAGTGTATAGCACAGTTGGGCAAAATTCTGAGTTGGCCACATACCACTGGAAGTTGAATTAATCAAATTGCAATTCAAGGACATTTTATGAAACATTTATTTGTTTGTTCGTTAAACTTTCAAACAAGGCTGTCAAATTTGTTTTATTAAAATAGATTTTTTTTTAATTCTGCTCCTTTAAATTCAAATTTGAAATTGAATTATAGTTCCTGTTTGCTACATCAATTCAAAACTAGTAATTCAATTTGATTTTTAAAAGCATTTTCAAGTCAATTATGAATGCACAACCCTGATGTATAATTTAGTCAGTTAGGGAGACTATTTATTTTTTGTGGACTGTGGAATGTAACAAATTAATATGTCTTCCTGCACTAGAGAACATCCCTACTCTGTTCCATATGCCAGGATCCACCACTGAAATGAGAGAAGAATAATACTTAATGGTAAGGCAAGGATTCAGAATGATCTGTCCTAAAACATGTTTACTGCATGCAGCTGCTTATTTTGTGTGCATGAAGAGAAAATACATATTGCATATAGCACAAAATAGATATTGCATCTAAAATCTAATCTTGTGATTTTTGGGGGGGTTGACTTTCTATTAAAAACTAATATATCGTGCTATGATGTTATAAAATGTCTGTTATACTACCCACCTCTCATTGCAACAATAAATCAGAATAAAAATCAAGCATTCCACTTTTGATAAAAGTGTAATATCCCAATGAAATCGCCAATATTTTTAGATTTTGAAATCTTCGATTCTTTCTCGAGTTATAGTCTGGGCAGAATGCATGTCTCTCTCTTTCTCTGTCTCCGTTTCTCTCTGTTCAGCACTTGTTTCTGTTCAGTGTGTGTTCTGTCTAATTGACAGACCGACTGGTGTGGAGATGTTTCATCCTTCCCTCTCTCTTGCTTCTCCTTCCATTTCTCATCCCATCACTCTTTGAGACACCTGTGAAGGCTGTGGTTGAAAAGTGAGCAAGAGAGACAGAGAACTAAGGAGAAGCAGGGAGCGCAGAAGATGGGAAAGGAAAATCTCTTTTGCTCTGGCAAAGAACTCAGCTGGGCAGTGGACAAAGGAAGTGGGCTGTGGAGATGGGAGCTCTGAGACAGTCTGAAACGTTCTGTTCCATTTTTTTTCTTCTAACAGTGTGAGCAGCAGTGGAGATGTTCTCTCTCTTTGTGGTGTACTCCTGGATTTCAGTGCCGACTTACCGCACATAACAAATTCCTGACTGTCCACTTGTCGTCTCTTCTTCCTGAAGTTGCTGTTGTACTGCTGTCTAAGGCCTACAATTTTGCTTCCCAGCATGCTATTTGCACTTAACATGAAGTCAATTTCTGCTCCTCCAGTAAAACCATCCACTGAAGCAAGAGTATTTTGGACAAGACCAGTATGTTTTAAATCTATACCTTCCTGACTAAAACCTCTTATGCCATCATTAATTTCTATCATTGAATTTGATCATAGCTAGAGAAGCTGGGAGGAAGTATCTCTGTGTAAGTTATGAAGCATGCTGTTAGACTTAAAAAGAAATTACTGATTTTTTTTTTGTCATAATGCATATTTTTTGTATAAAAAAACAATAACAAAGGTTTAGGACGAAAAATAAAAGCCTTAAGCCTTAAAATAGCTTGAATGCAACTCTACACCCTCATTTACTATATGCAGATCTATGAATATGCAAACTAGCCACGCCTCCACTCAGTCACACACCAGCCAGCCATGAGCCAGCGCCTCCTGATCCACTAACTGAACTGAAGTAAACGCGATACAATGGCAATGGCAAGTGGAAATATTGGTTTAATTAAGCCATACGTGTTTGAATCAGAAATAAGCTGGTATGCTCAACATAAGCAAGGAGACTGATGACTAACTTCGTGAGGTAACATTATCTGTTTGCACTGGTTCGTACACGGATAATGACTGATACAACTGTTTTTACTAGCGGACAACTACAGTGGATACTGTAACATTCGTTAAATGTACTTACTTGACGATGTTGTGTCCTCAAAATGCTTTGGAGACTCAAATGCAGCCAAGTTTGTGATTCCAAATCGCGCACGCGATCATACGCGTGTGAACATGCGGATGTCAAAGCGGGAGAGATGCGTCTGACTCCGGGTTACTTCTGTTGGCGCGGGTTATTCAAGTTAGCGGTTCTAAATACAAATAAATCAGCGCTAACACCACATGACATCATGAAAATAGGGGGACATATTAACAGTTAGCGAAACATCTACAGAAAAATATAACTGTTACCGGATTAACCTAGCTGCCTTCTCACTAGACCCTCTGCTTTGCAGCACAATTAATGATATGCTAGGGATCCCCTGACGCGATTGGTTATTGAAGTTTGTGACGTCGCACAAAAGGCTGTTTCAAACGCATTTCTGTGACTGCCTTTGGGAAACTTTGGTTTTAAAGGGGTCATATGATGTTGCTAAATGTACTTACTTGACGATGTTGTGTCCTCAAAATGCTTTGAAGACTCAAATGCAGCCAAGTTTGTGATTCCAAATCGCGCCCGCGATCATACGAGTGTGAACATGCGGATGTCAAAGCGGGAGAGATGCGTCTGACTCCGGGTTACTTTTAGACTGTTGGCGCGGGTTATTCAAGTTAGCGGTTCTAAATACAAATAAATAAGCGCTAACACCACATGACATCATGAAAATAGGGGGACATATTAACAGTTAGCGAAACATCTACAGAAAAATATAACTGTTACCGGATTAACCTAGCTGCCTTCTCACTAGACCCTCTGCTTTGCAGCACAATTAATGATATGCTAGGGATCCCCTGACGCGATTGGTTATTGAAGTTTGTGACGTCGCACAAAAGGCTGTTTCAAACGCATTTCTGTGACTGCCTTTGGGAAACTTTGGTTTTAAAGGGGTCATATGATGTTGCTAAAAAGAACATTAGTTTGTGTATTTGGTGTAATGAAATGTGTTTGTTGTTTAAGGTTCAAAAAACACATTATTTTCCACATACTGTACATCATTGTTTCTCCTCTATGCTCTGCCTTTCTGAAACAGTCGATTTTTTACAAAGCTCATCGGTCTGAAAAGCGAGGTCTGCTCTGATCGGCCAGCTATCCAGTGCGTTGTGATTGGCCGAATACCTCATGCGTGTGACAGAAATGTTACGCCAATTACCATACTGTGATGCCCTGTCCCGGCCGGAGCGACGAGACAAAAACATTAAAACCCATTATAAACGAGGCATTTGTTGCATCCAGTGGGGAAATAATTACAGATTATAATGACTTATACTGTCTTTTTACGCATTGCATTGCATCGTGCCACGTAAACATAAAACCATGTCTGCATTTGTGATCAGAGAAATGCCAAACTACAATCGCTACTCTACACTGCTCAAAACTCAGTGAATCGTCAGTGGCAAAATTCTTTAAATATAAAAAACGTACTTACAGTCTGAGAGTCAGAACAGCCGGCATTGAAGTCTACTCTACCAGGATCAGGAAACAGTCCTCCATAAAATGCGCTGGACACATTTGGGTTGAACTGCTCTGGAACAGTGTTGTAAATACAACTTAACCACTGATTTCTAGACGTGTCCTCTTTTGGAAGGCCAAACAAAGTAGTTTTGCTTTCACAACGAAACACAGCGTCACACACGGTGAGCTAGAGTGAGCAGCGACCAGCAGCTAGAGTGAGCGGCGACGGGCAGGCTTGCGGCAACCACATGTGACGACCCAGGGCTGGACTCCGCTTCGTCCACGGTGAAAGCTGACAAAATACTCATCAATGGTGTTGATAAATGGATTGGCACATGGTTTGTCTAAAAGCATATTAAAAACACCACATAGACAAATAAACAACATAAAAAAACTTGATTTTCACCGCAGGGGGACTTAAAGGAAATTGACCAGTTTAAACTGAAAATCTAATTTAAATATATTATTATTGCTAAATAAATTAAATTCATGTAGCTAAAATGTTAGTATACTTGATATATGCTATGATTTCAGAACCATTCAAACAATATGTTTTGTTTAAATTAATATTAATGTGATGCTTATGAATAAATGTTTATGCTAGTTCAAGTATGGTCATTTTCGACTTAAATGTATTTTTGTCAACAAAAAAAAAAATGTTATTGCCAATTATTTGGAATTATTGGCACCCTTGGTAAATATGATCAAAGAAGGCTGTGAAAATAAATCTGCATTGTTAATCATTTTGATCTTTTATTTAAACAATTCACATAAATCTAACTTTTCATTGGAGAATAAGAATTTAAAATGGGGGGAAATATCATTATGACATAAATGTTTTTTCTCAAATACACATTGGACACAATTATTGGTATCCCTAGAAATTCTTATGAGTAAAATATCTGTGAAGTATATTCCCATTCATATTTACAATTTTGAGCATACCAGGGTGATTATGAACATGAAATTATCCAGCCATGGCTTCCTGTTTCACAGGAATATAAATAGGAGGCAAAACAAAGGCCAAATTCCCTTAATCATCCATCACAATGAGAAAACCCAAAGAATATATTTCTGATGTGCAGCAAATGATAATTGAGCTTCACAAATTAGAAAGTAACTTTAAGAAAAGACCTAGAGCAGTGAAAATTCAAATTTCCACCATCAGGGCAATAATTAAGAATTTCTGATCAACAGAAAATGTTACAAATCTGCCTGGAAGAGGATGTGTGTCTATATTGTCCTAATGCATGGTGAGGAGGAGAGTTTGAGTGGCTAAAAACTCTCCAAGGACCACAGCTGGAGAATTGCAGAAAATAGTTGAGTCTCGGGTCAGAAAACCTTAAAAAATAAAATCAAACAGCACCTACATCACCACACATTGTTTTGGGAGGGTTTCAAGAAAAAAAAATAAAGAAAAGAAAATGCTCTCATCCAAAAACAATCCCCAGCATATTCTGTTGTCAGACACGACTGGAACTTCAAATGGGACTTCTATGGTCAGATGTAACTAAAAAAATAGCTTTTTAGCAGCAAACACTCAAGATGGGTTTGGTGAACACAGGGATAAAAAGTACCCCATGTGTAGAATGAAATATACTGCTGTTTTTATATGTTGTGGGCCTATATTTCTGCTTGAGGTCCTGGACATCTTGTTTAGATACATGGCATCTTTGGTTCTATCAAATACCAACAGATAAGAAATCAAAAAGTGACTGACTCTGTTAGAAATCTTATAATGGGCCATGTTTGGATCTTCCAACTGGACAATAATCCAAAAACAAACCTTAAAAACAACACAACACAACACAACACAAAAAAAAAGCTTCTGCAATGGACATTCCAGTTCCCTGACCTGAACCCTATAGAAAATGAGTGTGGTGAACTGAAGAGGAGAAGTACCATCATGGAGCTGGTAATCTGAAGGGTCTGGAGAGATTCTGGATGAAGGAATTGTCTCTGATTTCTTGGCAGGTGCTCTCTAACCTCATCAGGCATTCTAGAAGAAAACTCAGAGCTGTTATTATGCCAAATGGAGGTTTCAAAAAGCATTGAATAAAAGGGTGCCATTAATTGTGTCCAATGTGTATAAGAGAAAAACATTTATGTCATAATGATATTTCCCCCCGTTTTAAATTATTATTCTCCAATGAATGGTTAGATTTATGTGAATTTTTAAATAAAAGATCGAAAGGATTAATGCAGATTTATTTTCACAGCCTTCTTTGATCATATATACCAAGGGTGCCAATAATTCTGATCACGGCTATATATATATGTATGTATGTATGTATGTATGTATGTGTGTATATAAGTCAATAAGAGTAAAATGGATGACAAAATATTGACTGCATTTGAATGACATTTTCATTAAATATGTTAAAATTAGTGCTAGAAGTGTCAAAGAAGCACCAGCATTCAAAAGCATCCATAATAACTGTTTTTATTCAGTAATGTTTCTCTAAAATGCAAATAAATTATCTCAACTGGAAGTTAATCAGCTTTGACCTTCAGAATGTGTTAACCTGTTTATTGAATCATTTAATGTTTTATTCAAGTCCATCATGGCCAACTTGTGCTGTTATGTCAAGGAGTTCATAATAGGAGGTAATTTTGGACTTTCCACTAAGGGGAAAAAAGGAAAAATCCAGCAGACCGGTGTCCCACTGGCTGTCTGGACCCAGAGCAATCACACTAATGTATTTCATTGTGTAGAGCCTGCTGTACTAATGGCTGTGGACTGCAACATTTCAACATTGCTACCACTGGCTGTTGCGATGGGCAGATAGATGAGGCTTGTGTCTGGATTTATATGTGTATGTGAGCGCTGTGTTGGGCTGATGTTGCGATGGGCAGATAGATGAGGCTTGTGTCTGGATTTATATGTGTATGTGTTGGGCTGATCTTTTCTGTGTAGGACAGTTGATTCTGTGTGTTTGTGTAGCTGAGCTATGCTCTGACTGAACTGCTAGGCAAAGAGCCAGTCTAGGCCCAGCCAGAGAGCCACTTTCCCGGTTAATCGTCATGGAGATGTTCCCATTCCATTAGGCCCCTTACGATGTGCCATAACCAGCGGGCGACTGGCATCAGTCGTAGAATTGAGACAGAGCCAAAACCCCAGCATGGGCACTGCCCCAAAACACACAACACATCTAAGGTGCCAGCAGATCTCCTTTCACCTTTATACATTTCAAACTAAATTGAAATATACACATTTTTATTCATTGCATTTGAGTTGCCTTATTTTCGTCCCTTGCATGAATGAATCCTATAAATACACCAATAATTACTAGAGTTAGTACTAGATGTTAGTGATCAGTCTTGGTGACTATTAAAAAACAACGAGGGTCAGTAAATGATTCGAGAATTTGTATGTTTTATTTTTATTTTTGGGTGAACTATCCCATTAAATGAAGCCCTGGGTCATTCTAAAAAAAATAGATTTGCAAAACGTTTTAAGATCAGTTCAATTCAGTGACTATAATTTAATTGCATGTCGTGAAAGACTCACAAAGATCAAGAGTCTCTTCTTACTCTGAATTTTGACCGCGGAAGTACTTTTCCCACTTTTAGTACTTTCAAAATATCAGTTTTAACAGCAATAATATGAACGAAAAAGAAACATTTTCTTTGAATTTCGATATTGAATTGTTTATAACATTAGTTACTTTTTTTTGGTACACTTGTCAGATCTTCCACTATTGCTTAATCTGGAGAAACAATATGAGAAATAAATAAACACATAAAAAATAACTGCAAAAGGCATAGTTGTTGCTTACCAGGAAGAAAACAAGGGGATTTTTTTGAAGATATATATATATATATATATATATATATATATATATATATATATATATATACTCAGCCATCAGGAATGATGGCCGTTTCAGTTGAGTGGGTTCACGGTGTCAACTCACTTCATTCAGGGGATATACAAGGTGTGAGAGAGACAATCAATGTCATTCTACTTTCACAAACACACACACACACACACACCCAATCACACTCACACACACACACACACTCTCACACACAAACAACTACAACATCATATAACATAAATGCACAAAGCTAACATGTAAAACACACATAGACCTAATGATTACTCCTGTCTGACTCTCTCTGAGTTGCATGTGATGGGTAAAAAGGTTTATCAAGCCATGTTACTGTAAACATCGGTGAGGAGAGTAGCAGTAGTTTGGGGTTAGAGTGAGTGTCAAAAACATTCACCCTCAGTCACACACCCCCTCACACAGTGTACCCACTCAGACATAGACTTGGACAAATTGCAGATGGCAAAGTTTTCTACACAGAAAGTGGAGTGTGTATGAGAGCCAGAGCAGGGTAAGTGTGTTGTGAAGGGGTAATGGGAAAAGCTATTGGAGCGTTTCACTAGGCCTGTCTTGTCATTGTGGGTTTTTGCAGACACAGTCTGACTTTTCCTGACGGCCCTGTAGTTTTATATATTTATTTTTTTAGCCATCTCACTGTATCTTTTGCCTGCATAACATAAATGCACAAAGCTAACATGTAAAACACACATAGACCTAATGATTACTCCTGTCTGACTCTCTCTGAGTTGCATGTGATGGGTAAAAAGGTTTATCAAGCCATGTTGCTGTAAACATCGGTGAGGAGAGTAGCAGTAGTTTGGGGTTAGAGTGAGTGTCAAAAACATTCACCCTCAGTCACACACCCCCTCACACAGTGTACCCACTCAGACATAGACTTGGACAAATTGCAGATGGCAAAGTTTTCTACACAGAAAGTGGAGTGTGTATGTGTGTATGAGAGCCAGAGCAGGGTAAGTGTGTTGTGAAGGGGTAATGGGAAAAGCTATTGGAGCGTTTCACTAGGCCTGTCTTGTCATTGTGGGTTTTTGCAGACACAGTCTGACTTTTCCTGACGGCCCTGTAGTTTTATATATTTATTTTTTTAGCCATCTCACTGTATCTTTTGCCTGCACTTTTGACCAAGTTTAGCTTGCTGCCCAATCAGAACTGAGTCTGAGTCAAAGTTTTACATGACCATTAAAAAATATTCACATTTTTCTCCAATCTATTGTTTGGATAAAAAGTGTACAAAAGGTAATGTACAAATTCTTCCATAAATACTATTTGTAAACAACGAGAGTTGAACAACTGTAAATGGCAGTTTTGATGTGTAGGTGGAGACATAGTGCATCTTTGATCTATTTTAAATGTCATTACCAATGTGAAAACCAAACCTACACATTTGCTGTGGACTCACACCAGCATGCAAACACAAGCCGTATGAGCACGATATGCCTAAGAAATGGGGTAATTGTGCCTTGTTAGGCTGTTTTCTCACCCGAGGAACAAAAAAGAAGAAAAACGCAATTATTTCTAGAGATGACTGTTTGGCATGTTTTCTGTATATGTACATGTGAAGTTCTGTTATACTGCACATGCTTAATGTGTTTGTGTTCATATGCATGACATTTGGTCCGTTAGGAGATTTCTTAGAAGCCTAGTTGGTGCACTGCATGGAATAGAGCTAATTACATCATTAATCACAGAACAGAGGTTAGATACTAACAACCTGTGTGCGCCTATGTGTGGGTTTTATTTGTCTCATGTTTGTGCTGATTTTACATTTGGCTATTTATATATTTGTTCATTTAGATGTTTGTTGTTTTCTTAATTGTGCATACTAATAACCTCCAAGTTTAAATAATAAAAGAACTGGATTATATATATATATAATTTTTTTTTTTTTGCCTGTATACAGTTGTTCTTGTCCCTGGCTTCCAGGGATTCAGATGACATTCCATTAAAGTCAACATGAATTGCCATTTTCAACCTATTGTATTTCTGTATTTGCCATTTTTCAGAGTGAAACAGGATGTTCAAAGGTTTGGGCTTGGTACAATTTTTTTATGTTTTAGAAAGAAGTCTCTTATGCTCACTAAGGCTGTATTTATTTGATCAAAAATATAGTAAAACAGTAATATTGTGAAATGTCATTACAATTTAAAATGACCGTTTTCTATTTTAAAATTTAATTTATTCCTGGCAATGCTGCATTTTCAGCAGTCATTACTCATTACAGTCTTCATATGATCTATTCCAGTGTCATAAGATCATTCAGAAATCATTCTAATATGCTGCTAAAAAAATCATATTATATCTTAATATTATATCATATTATCATATTAGTTCCTTTTTATTAAGCACTGAGAGGGGAAGAAATATTGCCTTACATGGGGCATTCTCCCATACATTTGCATGTCACATACTCTTTGCATTGCCATTTTTGTTGTGAACATCCGCAGAAAAGGTATAGCCTAAAAAAAACACTTCTTATTATTTTCAATGTTGTCAGTGTTAAAATTAACAAAAGAACAGCTTTCTTAAAAAAAAAAAAAAAAGAGAAGAAACTGACTGACCCCAAACTTGAGCAGTAGTGTAGGGTGAAAATGATTGATTGGATCATGACTGGATCATTGGATTCAAAGTGGCCATTACTAAACAGAATGTAGCCAGAACAACGGTACTGTAAGTTTGTGAAAACAATCCATAAATAAATACCTTTTAGACTATTTGGTAATAATATCGAATAAAAAAGTGAAATTGATGTATTTATTATCGAATAAAAAAGTGCTATTTATTTATTCATTTATTAGTTTGATTGTTTATTTAAAATGATGACTTTCATTTTTGGGTGAACTATCCCTTTACATTTAGGGAGGAAGAAGATTAATAGAATAATTCTTACGAACTGAAAACTGTTTTTCACAAACTAGAATCTCCACTCGATAACATGCTCCTCAAAACATCTCGCAGTAGTGTAGGGTGAAAATGATTGATTGGATCATGACTGGATCATTGGATTCAAAGTGGCCATTACTAAACAGAATGTAGCCAGAACAACGGTACTGTAAGTTTGTGAAAACAATGCATAAATAAATACCTTTTAGACTATTTGGTAATATTATCGAATAAAAAAGTGAAATTGATGTATTTATTATCGAATAAAAAAGTGCTATTTATTTATTCATTTATTAGTTTGTTTGTTTATTTAAAATGATGACTTTCATTTTTGGGTGAACTATCCCTTTACATTTAGGGAGGAAGAAGATTAATAGAATAATTCTTACGAACTGAAAACTGTTTTTCACAAACTAGAATCTCCACTCGATAACATGCTCCTCAAAACATCTCCACAGACATACTGTAGCAGCATCCATTCGTTGCATATTTCATACCATGCCGATGAAATGAACCTCAAAAATTACTATAAGCCCATCCAGCCCTCTTCTCCAAACTCGCCGAGAAGTGTTCGAGACACATTGCATTTATTGTGAAACATATGAAAGGGTGCCAAAGAAAAATAATCAAGCCGAGACAAAATTGGCAGTAAAGGCAGTAATAGACAATAGGAGCAAACAAAACTGGTGACAGCGATGAGAAGTTGGTATAAATAGCTGTTGAACAGAAAGACACAGGAGGAGATGGATCCGGTAATGAGATGTTCACATCTACACGTGTCTTTGATATCTCGCGATCTGTCACGTCTCCTCAAAGCTGACAGTGCTTGCGAGCTCGCTGTCCACTCGAATTGTCTCGCTTTCTTTACCTCTCTCTCTCTCTACCTCACTCTCGTCAGTCGCTCCTCTCTCTTTATGTTTGTTTGTTGATGAGTAATGATAGCTATCGACGGCTGCCGACTTGCGTCTGTGCAAGAGAGCGCGGGGATGTGTGACTGTGTGTAGGAGAACTGATGGTAATTCCACCTGATGTTCCGGCCCCCCCTCTGGCAGCATCCCAACCTCATTATGCCAATCATTAAGTTTAATGACTTATAAACCACGCATCAGGACTTTACAACTACACATTGGGAGAAATAAAATCGAGCTACATGTGATTAGCAGATATTTATTTCAAATGGATAGCTGAAGTTTATCCATGATCAAAGTAAGAAACGGGGCAGGTGATTTGTTAAATCACAGAATAGCACAATGGAACTTCCTCCAAGCATCTCAAGAGTTGCTGTTAGCTAGGTGACTCATAATTTTAACATATGCGTATTCGATACTGAGGCCGGCAGCTACAAGTGCAGCCCTAAACCAACATGCCGAGCATCAAACTTAGTGGAAAAACAGGAGCCATGGCCTCTTTTCGCTGCTCTAGCTGTGCCAAATGATTCATCAAAACGGATAAACACACTACAAGCGCTCTCAGGAAGACAACATTATGCAGGGCTTATTCATTTCTAAACACACAGACCCGTGAGCACTGAGAGGGAAAGAAATATTGCCTCACATGCGGCGTCCTCACATACATTTGCATGTCACATACTCTTTGCACTGCGCCTTTTCTTGTTGTAAACATCCGCAGGAGAGGTATGACCTACTTGTTGTGGACCTTTTCATTACATGGTGCTTAAATAACAGTTAATAATGTTAATTCACAGTGTAATAATGTTTTTATAGTCCACATATTTGCCTTTGTGAGGGAGTACAGCTGAGTTAGCATCCGACTAAAAATAAGTCTGAGCTTCCTTAAGTCCGCGGCCTTATCTCGGTGACTGCTTGCACGAAGCAAGACTACAGAGAGCATGACGGTGATAAATGGCCCGTATCACTAACTGGGAAATATTACAGAAATGCCCTGGCAGGCTTACTAGTGTTCCTACTACACTGATATGTTGCTTGTGGTGATCAAAAGCAGTGTTTGTTTGTGTAAGGAGATATGCCTTTCAGGAATACAATTGTGAAATTGTTTGGCCATTATTTAAAGAAATACTGATGTGATGTGACTTGTATGTAAATGTGTGTATATTCTTTTTTTATTATACGTATACTATATTTTTATTATTGTATTCTATTGTCAATTGACATCAAAGGTTTGTATAATGTTTTTATGTTTTTTTTCTCAATTTATGATTAACATCAGGTTTGAGGTAAATATAAATTGCCAAAACTTGAATGATACTTGGACATAAATTACACACACAAACAGAAAACCACATTATAAAAGGAAAATCTCGAGAAAACCTATAGCGCATTAGTCTTATGGGTTTCTATAAAGATATTTCTGTAATTAAGAAAATATATTTTTTATATATTCTTATATTCTATATATTAATTCTACCTATATTTTATGGTTTCAAGTTGTATAAAATCAAAAAACAATGTATTGTGAAAAAACACACCTTAACAATTAACAAAATATTTATAGATAAACATTAACCTTAATTAGTAAAAGCTTTAAAAATTGTTCATTGTTATGTTAGTTTGTGATGGATGGACAAATGGAACTGTACAATAAAGTGAAACCTATTAAATGATGTAATTGACATTCTTTTCAGGACAAACATGACTTCTTTCTATCTAAATTAGTCTCATTTGTAGATATGCTTTTATCAGGATTCAAAGCACTATTTTCTTGGTGCAATTACCCTGCTACAAGACTATTGACTATTTTTTTCTCACATGTGGATCTGTCTTTACAGTGAATTTCATATTTTATCTTCTGTAACAAAGAGCTTATGTGTGACTGATTGTGTGAAAATAGCTGTGTGTGTGTGTGTGTTGTTAGATCTTAGGCCTTTGGGATATTTTCAGAAATTTTCAGGGATGATGATAAGTTTTGAAAAGCCCTCTCTAACATTTTAAGTCCTCTAACATTTGCAGTTATCTTGTAAAATGCCATTCAATCATACTGCATCAAGAGCAGCTGGTAAAATGAATCCCCTTGAAATCAAACACCTTTAGGATCAGACCGTTCCATTTTATTGTCTGAAATGAAATTCTGTGAATGTGTGTGTCTGTGTTAGATGATAGTTTGATAATGCCATATGTTCTTAATTCATCATTGCAGTGCTGTATAATAACTCAGAAATGTCAATCAACCGGGAGATAAGTTGTTATTGATAGCCATGATAATTCACAGATGGTCACATGATTAACTGACATGCACGTGATCATAATTCACAAAAAAAAGTCATATTTATCCTGAATTATGACATCTGACAGCGTGTTGCAGGCTTACCATGATCTCAAACTTGCTACAAGTAATTAATTAAATATTTTAATCACATCTCAAAATACTGAATGATATGTACATAATGTAAAACCAGACAACTTTAAATTACATAGAAAGATCAAGCGTAGCGTTAGTTCTGGCAGGTGATGTTAGTCAAGCTCGCATCAGCTGACTCTCAGCTGATCCCCATCTACCTATAGGAATACGACACGTATCTAAGCATTCATACATAAGGTCCCTCAGTATTAACAGCAGTTTTCGTATTGCTCAATAGCTAATTACCCTCCTCCATCCCTAGCTCCTCCTCTGTCAGTCAGGATTCAGCCTTCTGATTATCCTTTGAATCAGACTAATTCTAAAATGTGTACGTAAAATTATTGAACTTTAACGATAGCTGCAATAGTCAAGTCAAGTCACCTTTATTTATATAGCTGTAGGATATCAGACCGAATCAGACAATCTAAGATTT
>NW_015507143.1:72188-88526 GCF_001515645.1 Sinocyclocheilus grahami
GAACAATATTAACAGCAATTATTATATGATGCAATCAAACTACATTAATGGTGGTTCTGTTCTGTTTACCCTGGGGGGGGGTTATCGCCGCTCTCCCTGCTCTCATCCATGCTAGGCTGCATGGATGCGCAGGGATTTCTTGCCCAGAACAGAACCATACCGCCAATCCAAACTGTATGCTAATTGTCAATCATCTTTGACAATAGTGGTCCTGACAGAAATTATGATGTTGATGATGATGATGATGATTATTACTATTATTATTATTATTATTATTATTCTGTAGATAGTTCTATTTTTGTTCCTTTTGTTTATGGTCATGAGCTATAATGTGATGATTGAAAATACTTCTTAATCAGATGATTAGTATATATATATATATATTGTAGCGAATTTAGCTCATGGGGAAATATGAATAATTAACCATAACTAATTATGATTAATTATTAATATTTTAGATCCACTGTATATATATATATATAGCTTTTCAGTTTGATGCTTCCTGATAGTCTGTGTTTTTTCTTTATACTGTGCTCATCTATAAGAACATAAGCTGTACGACATTGTTTTTATTTTTCATATTCAGTCTACTGCTGTGTATATGAAAAATAGCTAATTACTTTCCACATGCCTGATCTCTCTGAACTCAGTCTAAACTGATCGCTGCCAGGAAACATACAAATGTAATGCACAGTGACCTTTCAGAACAGAAAGAGCGCTCTGTAAAAACTGCAGATGTGTGGGGAGTTTTATGTCTTTAATATTACACAGAAAAGATTATTTCTGGCTGTCTGTGTGCACGGTGGATTCACTGAGGCTCATTGATCAAATGTAACAGTTGTAAATCAGACTATGCATACTTTCCTGCTACACGTTATGCAAAAAGTAGTATGTCAAATGAGTAGGATGGCAGAATATGTAGGCAAACAATATCCAAAGGACTTTACTGCATCTGCTGAGATTCTGAAGTGTGCAGTCGGTGGAGACTTTTATGTCTCATGAGACCACGGGAGCAGAGGAGCTGTCAGATTTTAAGTTTAAAAATACAGTTTGGTGAAGAACTATATAAGACGAGTGGCTCTTTTCAAATGTAAATGCACCAAATACAGTTAATCATTGTGGCTGTGTACTTTTTATTATAAGAACTGGTTATTATAATTGTCATAATTCAAAGAGCACACATCAAGGATGGTGCCAACATGGTGGATGTAGTCTTTGATTCCTGTATTTATGTATTAATATATGTATTAATGTATTTATACTACACTCCAGAAAATACTTGAAGCCTTCAAGAGACGAGAAGTACATTTTTCTTTGAATTCCCTACATACTTTGAACATGTTCAGTATATAGATGCAACATTTGTCTCTATATCGACTTTAGTCTGCCTTTTAGGAAAACCAAGTGCTTTAATGTAGTTTTCAAATGAAGGAATCACATTTAGACGTTGGGGTTTTATTTTTGTTTGCGGTTTACGAGTGTGTGTGCATTTGTGTGTGTGTTATCGATCTCTGGTGATGGTTGGGGTGTGTGTGGAAATCAATGCTAAGTGGGTTTGAGTAGCTAATGGAGATTACTGAAGGTGCATGGTGGAACTGTTCAGACCCTTTACTCTCCAGTGTGTATTGATCTGTCACAAATACAGACAGACAGGAGGGATTGTCAAAGAGCCATTCACCTTAAAAACAGAGCAGATTAAGGCACACACTTTGATGTTGGGGCGGACTGACAACTTAATCTATTTATTTGGATCTGACAACTGTCAATCAAAAAAAAAAAAAGAATAAATAAATAAATAATCAGCCTGGTTGTTTGAATGCATTCGCTTACTGGATCATTGGACTGAAAACTTTCCCGGAGTGTGACAACGTTTTTTTCTGAAAAAAAGTTGTGATAGCCATTTAAAATGCATTTGTTTATTTATTATTTTTTTTTAAGTTTACTGGGGTCTCAGCCTCAGCGCACCACTGAGGATACGTGTAACTAGGGGTGTCTGCCCACTGTCTGTCCACCAATAGGGGCGGAGTAGGCCACAATGGCCTATACTCGGCCCGGCCAGAGCTGGGCTACTAACAACAGACGGGCCCCATCCCAGTGCACTCTCTCCAGAACACCCGGAGCAGAGCAATCGGGGGAAATGCGTACAGACAAAGCCTCAGCCAAGTCTGCACCATAGCGTCCAGTCCGTGAGGAGCTGGAGGAGTCAGAGAGAACAAGAGGGGGATAGTGTGATGTCATCTGAGTCACAAAAGGTCCACCTAAGCCTCGCTAAAAATTCCCCATATATGCTTCACCACCTCAGGGTGAAGCCTCCATTCCTCTGGCCTCTGCCCCTGCCTCGACAGGATGTCTGCTCCCATATTGAGATGCCCAGGGATGTAAACTGCTCTAAGAGAAAGAAGCTTCCCTTGGGCCCACACAAGGATCTGGTGCGCCAGCTTGTACAATGGGCGCGAACGCAGACCTCCTTGGTGGTTGATATAAGAGACCACCGCTGTGTTGCCGGTGTGCACCAACACATGGCGATCTCCTAGGTCTGGGAGAAAGTGTTTCAGTGCTCGAAACACGGCCAGCATCTCCAGGCAGCTGACGCATGTAATCATGGTTCCCCGAAGGGAACGAGACGCTGCGTCGAAACGCTAAAGGAGCGCCTTCAGCATGACCACACTCTGAATCACATGTGTAACCAGTCCAATAGATGGGCGAGACGTCACAGGCGAGTGAGATGGCGACCGCTCCACAGACCGCGGGAAGGGTGGCCACTCATGACCGCACCCCAACCAGTGAGGGAACTATCCGTCTCTAGCGTTACACGGCGACAAGGAGCTCCCAGCACCAGGCCCTGAGAAAAGAACCAAGGTTTCTTCCACATGTCTAAGGCACGTAGGCACCTCCGCGTGACCTTGAGCATGCGAAGCGGGATTCCCCTCCAGGAGAACCCCTTAGTTTTGAGTCACCACTGTAGGGGTCTCATGTACAGCAGGCCAAAAGGTATCACATTGGACGCAGCTGCCATCAGACCCATCAATCTCTGAAAATGCTTGACAGTGAGTGACTGGTCTTCTCTCACTCTCGACTGCAGTGAGGATCGACTCGATCCGAGCAGGAGACAGACATGCCTGCATCGTGGTCGAATCCCACACCGCGCCCAAATAAGTGGTCCTCTGAGCTGGAGAAAGCACACTTTTCTTTCCGTTTAGTCTTAACCCCAACTCTGTCCCGTGAGCAAGATTGACATCTCGCTGTCGAACCGCCATCTGCTTCGATTGAGCTAAAATCAACCAATCGTCGATATAATTGAGTATGCAGATGCCCTGGAGTCACAGGGGAGCCAGAGCTGCATCCACACATTTCGGGAAAGTGTGGGTTGAGAGTGCAAGGCCGAAAGGAAGAACACGATATTGATAAGCTTCGCCCCCGAAAGCAAACCTCAGGAACTTCCTGTGACTGGGAAGGATGGAGACATGGAAGTATGTGTCTTTTAGATCGATTGTGACAAACCAGTCCTCGGACCTGATCTGAGACACAACTTATTTGAGTGTGAGCCTCATGTTGTTTGAGTCGCATGACGGTTTAACTGACGCAGACCTAAAATCGGACGTAACCCCCCATCCTTCTATGGAACTATAAAGTATCGGCAGTAGAACCCGGATTCTCTTTGGTGAGGAGGGACCACCTCGATGACCGCCTTTCTTAAAAGAGTATCTACTTCTTGTTCCATTACCAGAGCTTGCTCGGGACCCACCAAGGTAGGACGAACCCCGTTGAAGGGAGGAGGAGGAGAAACGCTCGCGGGAGACCGCTGCGCCCTGTATCACTGGCAGGGTTGGCAGATCGATCTCCTGAGGGCACTAAGGAGAGACGGGCACCTTGTAATGCAGTGAACCCTGCTCTACCCCAGTGGGGCCAGCCCTCAGAAGTCCTGAGGCACTGGCGTCAGGACTTCTTGTTCGAGGACTTCTTAGCCTCCAGAAAAGTTCGTAAATCTGGGTTCGGCTTTGAAGCCCCCGACCCAGAGCGTCGTTTCGACCCCTGGTCCCGACGCGGGGGAGCACGAGAGGCGACACTCTGCTTCTGGGTGTCCCTGTACGAGGAGCCAGTATGCGGAGAGGGCTGCTCCCATCCAGCAGCCCCCAGAGATGGAGTGTGGCAAGGGAGGAACCACTGAAACGCCGCCGCTTTTTTACGAGCCTCCTGGTACCTGTCGACAACGGAGTTGACGGCATCGCCGAACAGGCCAGAAGGAGCGAGCGGGGCGTCGAGTAGGGAGACCCTGTCCTTTTCTCTCATATCTGACAGGGTCAACCGCAGATGCTTCTTCGCTGCGACCATAGCTGCCATGGACTGCCCGATAGCGAGAGTGGTTTCTTTGGTGGTGCAGAGAGAATGATCAGCGGTCCTCCTGAGCTCTGTGATGTTATCAGAGTTTATCTCCTCGCCTTCATCCAGCTCTTTAAGCAGGTTGGCTTGGTATGCCTGTAACACCGCCATGGTGTGCAGACACACACCAGCCTGACCCGCTGCTGTGTACCCCTTGCCCACCAGCGGCTTGTTTCTCGGCCAGTCAGTCAATGTTTAACTTGTCCACAGAGCAAGTAACCACCTCCAACAGCTCCTCGTACTGGGGCGATTGAGGGGGCAAATCCTCCCCGGCGCTCCCTCGAGAGCCGACTCTGCATGCTTCGCTCCCAAGCAAACCACGCACAGACTGTGTGTATCCCCGCTTGTAATGTAGCACGGGCAGAGAGAAACACACAGCCTGTAATGTGATCTGCTCTCGCCCTTTTTAAAATGCTTTGTCTTAGCCTCAGCCTTAGACATGCTTGTTTTTCTTTTTGAGGAGCTTATTGGGACAAACAACAGCAAATGAAGGCCAATTCACACCGCACCGACAACCGCCGACAAATGCCAACAGACACGTTGGCCGCTGGATTTAGAATTTTATGAAAAATAACTGTCATGTTCACACTGCCCCAACAGACACCAACAGACTTCAAGTCAGGGAGAGTTAACTAGGGGAGAAAATGGATGATCTTGTAACAACAATCAAAAAGCGATAGCGATCGATCTGATCGCATTCCCCCTCGCGTTGCGGTTGGTATACTCGGCCACACCCGCTGCATAAAGCTCTGGCCTCTCCTCCCAAAGATCCAAAAACTGTTCCTCTTTCTGGTTTGTCCAGAAACCTGACATTTTTAAAGTTATTTTCCTAAGCGCGCCCAGCACCTTCTTGCAGTCTTGCCTCATTGTCATGGCAACGGTTCGTGGCCAGGTCGGATTACGTCAAAGTTTGTTGTAGTTTGTTGGAAAATCATATCACACTGCTCAGACATTGGCTTTGGTTGACAGCAATTATAGATTTCTTTATGTTGATATAGGGTGTAATGGAAAGGTGTCGGATGGTGGAGTATTCAGAGGGTCAACACTGCAAGAGTCTCTAGAGCAGAGAACTGCAAACATTCCCCAACCCACTCCATTGCCAGGGACAGACATGTCAATGCCATTTTTTGTTGTGGCAGAAAGACTTACAAACAGAGAGATTGACTGACACAACACAGAGCGCTTTGCTGAATGACAGAAAGCTGACACCGGTTCCACCGCACGTGCTTTTATAGCTTCCTGGTCATAACGTCACCCGCCCGTGATGTCTCGCCCATCTATTGGACTAATTACACATGTGATTCAGAGCGTGGTCAGGGGAACTGGCCATCATACACTACACGATTGAGGATCACACGCTACCAGACTTTAATGTTGTTCCGATCACAACAAACTTATGCAGAAACGTGCGTCTAGTTGCTAGGAGAAGTGTAACACATGAAAAATGTGTTCTCAGAATCAGAATCAGAATGAGTTTTATTGCCAGGTATGTTTACACATACGAGGAATTTGTTTTCATGACAGAAGCTCCACAGTGTAACAGAATGACAGTGACAGAACAAAAAACACAGATAATAAAAAATAGAAAAATAGAACAAGTAAATAAGGAATAAAAATATACAAATCGACAATTGTATGTACAGGTATATAACAATAGACAGTTGTATGTACAGGTATATTATGTGCAAATTGAAATGTAGACTGAGTGTGTGTGTGTTAGATAAATAAGTGTATGAGTGAATAAACAGTGTGTGTTCCACAGTTATTGTCAAGTGTTCATGAGATTCTAAAATTGGCTCAAAATATCAAACATGTTTGATCTCCTCCGGCTGGATGGAATCATAGTCTAAAACAAAAAAATCGGAGTCTGTGACCATCATACACTACGCGATTTTCTGTGGAATCTGTCATCTCAAATCTACAGACTAGCTCTGACTTTCGGCAACTAACGTCAACTTCTCCAGACTGTAAATCGGAGGAAAATCGTGACGACAATCATGTAGTGTATTCTAGGCATGGGCTGGTATGAGATTTTGACGGTATGATAATCTTAAGAAAAAATAGCATGGTATCACGGTATTGTTGTTACAGCTTTAAAATGTGTTATTTTTAAATGTCTGGGTAAAAAAAAAATTCAAGTGTTCATGAGATTCTAAAATTGGCTCAAAATATCAAACATGTTTGATCTCCTCCGGCTGGATGGAATCATAGTCTAAAACTAAAAAATCGGAGTCTGTGACCATCATACACTACGCGATTTTCTGTGGAATCTGTCATCTCAAATCTACAGACTAGCTCTGACTTTCGGCAACTAACGTCAACTTCTCCAGACTGTAAATCGGAGGAAAATCGTGACGACAATCATGTAGTGTATTCTAGGCATGGGCTGGTATGAGATTTTGACGGTATGATAATCTTAAGAAAAAATAGCATGGTATCACGGTATTGTTGTTACAGCTTTAAAATGTGTTATTTTTAAATGTCTGGGTAAAAAAAAAAACTTTTTTTCCACTGAACACAATTTATTTTATTTTTTTAGCAACATACAGAATATTTGGAACTGTAGAATTTGTTTATTTTTTCTTTGATTTGTTTCTGAAATGTTTGCTGAATTGTGGGCTGTCCTGCAGCTTTTGATGTGGATGGTTGATTTGCTGCTAGAGCTACTGCTGCCCTAAAAAGAAGAAACATAAAGACTGACATCTTTATTTAGCCTAAATCTGTAATCACAGTTATTTAATTTTAGTTATATAATTCATATACATATCGTTTATGTCATTTCATATAATTTAGTTATATAATTTCATATACATAATTTGATTAAATAATAACTCAATTTGAAGCATAAACAGAATGTTTTGTCTAGCTTTGTGAAATTATACTACATGCCTGAACGAAACAAACAGCAGGAGCTCTGAATGAGACGCAGATTCACTCTCTGACAGCAGGAGGCGCTCATGGAACAAAAGCAGCGCAGCGCTGAAACACTGCTTTAATGTGAATTATAAAGAGACGAGATGAAAAGAAAATACCATCTAAACTCTTCTGAAGACAATCAGTTCCCCTCAGAAACACATTCATATAAACCCCAAATCAATATTTAGGATTTTCTTCCAATAGTTCGTGCATCATGAACAGTGAGTGATCTGCCTGCTACAGTATTTTTCTCTTTGCGTCCGTCTTCAGCGTCTCTGGCCTCTGTTAATGGCCACAGACTGTGGTTACAGACTTCATATTTTCACACAAATTACATTTTGGAAAATGATTACATTGCAGTTTGTGCAAGTCCATAACAGAGACGAGCTGCAATAAAAAAAAACGTCCTGTTGCGATCACGTAAGTTCCAGGGGAAGCTCCTTCGGCCGTCATACACACACGTGACTAACTGCTCGCACATTGCACCAACAGGAGGGGGAGGGGTCGTGTCACTCACTGCACTCAACCTGAGGGATTCCTTCCTACCAGGGCTGGATTGGTAATCGGGCATACCAGGCATTTTCCCGGTGGGCCGACGCACTTAAGGGGCCGACAGAATGTTGTTGTTTTTTATACTATACCGAGTACTATCACGCAGGGACAGAGAGCAGCCAGTGGCCCATTGGTTTGTCTCCTGTTTTGACAGTGTAAACATCCAATCACAATGCGCTATAGACGGAGCAATGAAGTAGAGACCTGCGCGGGACGGATTTTTCTGTCCCGCTCCCGCAAGATTCTGTACCACGCCCACCCGCAGAAAAATACCTTATCTGGGCCTGCTCCCGTCCGGGACATTCATGTTTTGTCCCGCTCCCGCCTGCAAAAGCCTGCATAAAAGTAATCTATATATAGATTTTTTTTTCAGCACATCAAAGAAATATACATTAAATGGTTCTGTAATATATCCACAACATCCCAGCATAAATGCTCCCAATAAAATCATCAACATTCACAAACCACTGTTATTTTTAACAGAAAAGCAAGCATGGGCTGCTGCGTGCATGGTTTGGCATGGCAGAATGCGAGCAGCACTTCCTTTATTATCACTAAAAGCTGACATCTCAGTTCTTCATGATCTCATTAAGCTCTGTTATAACACAATGAACATATGCACAATGAATCTTTCACAATGTCCACACTTCGTGTGTTAAAATAAGACGATTCGTGAGCACACAATTTCAGCACTGCGGTGAGTGGATTCTAACTTACAGTAATCACCTCTGATTGGCCTCTGCATTCCCGAAATCAACAGCTGAGTGTGTGATTGGCTACATTGAGCAACCCTTTAAACACGTGTTATAAATAGAAACTCTGCCTAGCTTGCCCATTAATCATTTTAATGTTATTAGTTGTTCTTTTTACTTTTGTGCAACACAATCTATATGTTTTAGACATTTTATGTTTAGATCATTTCTATTTTGCGGGAGTCCCGCAAATCATTTTATTCTCCTGCATCCCACACACACACACAAGTCTTTTCCTGCCCGCACCCGCAATCGCCCATCAAGAGTTGTCCTGCGCCGCACCCTGTTGTGTTGGGACCCGCGGGAGTGCAGGTCTCTACGATTAAGTATTTTGCTCCACCTGTATAAAGATCGCTTCACCCCAACTTCTTCCTCGTTGGCTTTTAGTCAAACGAGCGCGGAAAAGGTACAGGTGATGAGGGAGCTTCAGTAGAACAACAGTAAGTCAGTTGAGATGATGTCAGGCCATATGTCAGCAAAAACACATTTTCCTGTCTTGTCAGCCATTATACTGTGCTCGTAGCATGTGCTTTTCAATTGCACGCACAAATGCTGTGGCGCGCTCTGTGTATCATTTCATATTAAAGCGCAAAAGAAACGACGAGCATGCAGTGTAATATGTATGTCATCAGTTGAGTCAAAGTCCATTTAAGGCAAGTCATTTCACTCAGCGGTCATCTTTGAAGTGCAGCTCCTATATCTTTAAATGGGTAAACATCATATACCAGGCGCTTATCTCAGACCGCTGACTGTTCTGTAGCATCTGGGACTTTATTTTTCCCAATTCAAAACTATACGAGTGACACATCTTGAGTATTCTATAGTCTTTGGTCATGGAGTTACCAAAAAGGCGATTAAAGCTGCCTTAAAACTGCGCATGCATGTAAATATTTGTTTTAAATGAGTGACATTTAAGTACATATCTCTGAAATGTAGTGGTTTTCAAAACTGTCCTGGAGCAGCCCAGCACTGTCTCCCTCATCTAACACACCCGATTCAACTCGTCAGCTCATTAGTAGAGACTTTGAGACCTGAAGTGGGCCAGAAAAGGTAAAGAGTATAGGAAAAATATGAAGTGTGTCAGATCCACATCGTGTTCAGCAGCGGCAGCTCTTAAAGCAGCCAAAATAACCTAATAACCCAGCTGCTGTGATGTCTGTTAATCAAAGAATAAAAAAAAAAAAGGAAATCAATAACTTTTGTAGCTTTAAGGATTCATCTATATTTAATTTAGAATTTAATGTTTGATAACTTTATTCAATTTCTGTATATTTCCTACTTGCTAAAGGACACAGGTAAATGTGACATTTATTATAATGGGTTTATGTGAAGATTGTTTTAAGTTCACTTAAATTAAAAGTTGTTATTTTTTTTAAAGTCTAATAAATGTTAAAATTGATAGCTCTCAATTATACTGTATAATTGATATAGGCTATAGTCAATGGTTAAATATTAGGGGGAAAAAATCATACAGACAGTAGTATTGGTAGTGATACTTGCCTTCAGTCATAAAAAAAGATGTAATTAAACACATATTAAAAATATACCATCTTTATGTTGTTTCTACATTAATTTTAAGATTGAATGTGAAATTATTGCAATATAAAAGTACATTAAAAAATGTAATATATGTAGGGATTTCTAACTATGAACGGACACTGATATCAGTCATCACGAGATTTGCTAAATCACCCAGCACATGAGTCCCATATTCTGGGTCTATGTCCTGTAAGTATGGTGAAATCATCTACTCATGAGATCGAAACTAATTCGATCAGGAGACAACAAAGCTATCTTTGGTATCAGGACTAAAAAGCCCTTTCACGACATATGGATACCTCATGATCGCGAATGTATAGAACTAGTATATCAAGCAGGAAAAGGATGAGTAAATTAACTGATGCCCTTAGGCCCATGAACACGAGGTTTATACAGCATGATTTTCGACCACCAGCTTCCCGCATGACCGACACCCTTACTTCCTTTGCATTCCAAAGAAACAGAATGTACACAGACAATTCAGAAGACAATCAGTGAAAATCATTTGAAAGTATCGGAGCAATATACTCTCGAATAATATGCTTTCTGCTTGATGTGTTATTGTAACCTATGAAGTATTAATCAATAAACCACACAGGGTGTGGCAAATCCCGGCAGCCACTTTCTGATTGGAACAGCGACCTGTGGGATGGACTTACGCCGCGGATCAAAACCCCACTGCAACACGGATTCGGTGCTTGCTTTTACCCGATCAAGACATCTGGCTTTCCTTTGGTGAGCGCGACAAAGCACCTCACGACACCATCTAAGAACCCAAACACTTCAGTGAAACTTCACGATCTTCAAAGAACTTAAAGTCTTTCAAACTCAGACTTTTAGTAGAACTGCTCAAGCCTCTGTGTCATCAAGAAACCAACTAATCCAACGAGGGATTTCCCCAAAAGGATGTCATCCAAACGTCATTCCGGCGCCAGATCAACAGCCAATCAGCAACGGAATCCCCTCCAGCACGCCCGCGTCAGCGACGGAACCACCTCAGCGTTCAGCTGTCAACTAAGCAAAACGCAAGTACAAACAAAACTCCTATCTGCTGACATCGGTGTTGAACTGGTGAATTGAGTTAAGCAGTAAAGATAAGACAATCGCTGCTTGGTGTTTCTCCTAGGCTGAATTTAAAACCACTTGCGAAAACGAGTTAGGACTTTGAAAACTTCATGCAACGCTGTTGACTCATTTCCTTGAATCTTTGTGTGTATGTGTATGTGTATGTTTTAGTTAGGTTTTTATGTAATCTAGATTAGCCAATAAAATTCATGTTCATGTGTCTGGGGTCATATAATTTCAAGGTTAAAACTGTGCCAAAAAGATCCCTTGCTACTTTGCTACTTAGCTCGTAGCTTACTTATAATAATTACCTCTGTTAAGAGCTTACAAATAATCATAATTGTGTTGACCTTGGCCAGGAAAACACATATTTAATTTGTTAAAAGATACTAAGAATCACCAGCTCGCTGGACGAGCCTGGATTTAAAGTGCAAACTAACAAATTTGAAATCAGTTTAATCAGGTGGACTTGGGACATTCAGATCCGAGTCCTAGCAAAACCTGAATGTAGTAATCATCATTAATTCCCTATAATTACAAATTAATAATGAATAAATGATATGTCATTACATATATATATTCATAATTAATCACAATTTATTTCAGAAAAAAAAAATTAATCGATTGACAGCACTAATTATAATATCAAATATAAAAGTCAAGTATTTAAATAATTATTATTTAATTAAAAAAAAAATGTTTTTTTTTTTTTTTATAGAATGTGTCATCTTCTACATGTGAAAAACGACCCAGAAATAAGAAATAACTGTCTTTTTGGAGGAAAAGCATAAAAGTATTTGCATATACACAAAATAGTAATATAAAATGTAAATATTTCATAATAACATTCAGCCAAAATGCATATATTATTTTGATTTTAAATAAGAATTTCAGAAATATTTAATATTAAAGATACAAATGTAAATTAATTTCAGTCACAATGAATCTTCAAAATGAGCCAGTCAATCAGGGCACATGACAAAACAATCAAGATTTCCCTTATCGGACGGCAAATCAGTGCAGGCATTGAAAATGGCCCGCTTGATAATAAATTGATAACATTACACAGTGAAATCGTGAGTTACACATGTCCTTCTGTCTCCCTTCATTATGAAGAAGCTGTGATCCCTCAGAGAACTTGTCAGACAAGGGCCGGGAGACATGGGGATTACGCTTCAGAAAAGAGCTGAGAATGTGTTTACAAATTAATCGACAAGTAAATATTTAGCAGCACTTAAGAAGAAAGTTGAATAATTTAGGGGCTATTTGTGATTCAGAGGCTGCCATTGCAGATGGAGACACCCCGGAGCAGGAAGGGGCAGCTTTCATGTCTTTATGGTGCTACATTGCTCTTGTCACTTACACCCGCTCTGTGTTTGTCTCTGTGTGTTTATTATTTTGCCTTGCTCGTCTGGTGGAGCCATGATGCAAAGTTGAACTGGCAGTAGTGCTCTTAGTGGTACAACCAACACAATTCTCTCATTCTGTAACCACACATACACACACATCCAAAATCTGACAAACAGGCAGGTGATATAAAGACATTAATAGTAACGGATCAGCCTGCCATGTAATGAAATGCATTTGCTCTGAAGATATCAGAAGACTTTAAGCGTTCCTCTGTGGACATGAGGATAAACGTTTTGTTAGACAGATAGTTGTAATGATATTTTTAGTGTATAAATTAACTACGCTTTTGAATGATGGCCCAAGGGTTATAAATAGATAAGAAATCACTACATATGCAGCAATAATTTAATGCACTTGGAATCACTGTAACCGAGGTGGCATAACCAGATTATTCTTCCTCCCTCTTTTCTCATTCACACTCGTTTTGACAGCCTTGCACTCAATTTCTCATTCCCATCAGATTAAATTGGAATTATTTGAAGGATTAATCTTGGGAGGGAACCAAAAGCTTTACGTCTGTTCTTATTTGTATAATTCACCTCAAGGTTATTACTGTTATGGGCATTACGAGGACCAGACAATGCTTGACCCGCCACTTTGTGGTTTTAAGGTTGAAATGCTAGCACGCTCACACACACCAAGGTTTTTTATTCAGATACACACACAGTCTCTCCATACCCAGCTTTCTATCAGTAACCTCAAAAGCATGTGCCAGTGTATGTAGTTTAAAAAGTATGGTTTTATGACTGGCCTGTGTGACTCATTTCCATATTAGAGGAGTGAGAGGAAGAGACTCTGTACTTGTGGAGCATGGTAATATCTGACAGTCTCATGAGGGATGAAAACATATCCCTTTTAACCAGTATGCACTTATATTTGAATTAAATTCCTGCCATTTTATATGCACTCATATCTAAATCACTTCAATATATGAAGGAATTCAGTGCACTTATTCAAGATATGCATTAATGTCAATTTTTCATAGATAAGTGCAGGCGAATGTTAAGTAGCTATGTATAGTTTCTGAGTGGTAAATCATTATTATAAATGTGTTGCTTCATACTGGTAATTAACAATAGCAGTGCATACTTAAAACAGAGGCTATTATGTGTGCACTTTGTTGGTAATCGTTTTAATACACAGATATCAAGGGGGACATATTAACCTAGTTACGTAAGGATGGGGTGATTTACATGAGACTCCCTGTAATCTAAGAGATTTATGAATAAATGCAGGTGTTCACAACTCTTGTGAAAGGTTAGACTGAAACTAGAGCAGGAGTCAGTTAAGGACACAGAGGCATTGCATGTTTAATTCACTGACAAATTCCCGCTACCCACAGCCAACATCCGCACCATCATCTTTTACTTGCTCTCTTCCTTCTCACCCTCTCGCCTCAACTGTATCATACTGTTTCTGTAGTTAAATTTATTTTCACAATCAGTTCAAGGCATTTGGTTCAAAGCCTTGTGCAGTAACTGTGAAAAAAAAGTGTTTTTGGGCTAACCTAAAAATATATGGGGTAACCTAATATATATATATATATAGAGTTCAAGGCCAAAGCCTTGTGCAGTAACTGTGAAAAAAAAGTGTTTTTGGGCTAACCTAAAAATATATGGGGTAACCTAGTAACCTAATACTAAAATATACCTACCACATTAATATGTATTAATATAGCACATATATTATATAGCATCTAAATGTAGCAATGGCATTTGTATCTGTGCAACATGTGTGTTCATTAGAGATGAAACAAAGGGAGATAGAATGAAGGAAAAGAAAGAGCCAGACTAGTTGTGTAGGTGTAGGTGTATGACGGTGTGAAGGTGTGAGAGCACAAGGAACCCTCTGCTATCACACCCATTATGACAATATTCACACTTCCTTTCACAGTTGTCGGTGCGTTGGAGTGACGGTGTGTTATTACAGCCTTTAGTCACAGCCACTGTCACTATCAATCGAAATACCAGCAGGATCTTTAGCTTTAATCAGGTCTCTCTCTCATTCACATACACTCAAAACACATTATTAAGCATGTCAGTGTATATTGTTCAGTTTAACAGGTTAGTTCACCCAGAAATTAAAATTCTGTTATCATTTACTCACCCTCTCCTCACGTCATTCCAAACTTGCATGACTTTCTTTCGTCTGTGGAGCATGAAAGAAGATATTGAGTATACTGTATCTAATTTTGTGTTCTGTGGAAGAAAGGAAGGCATACATGTTTGAAATGACATACACTCAGGGTGAGTAAATGAATAGAAGTTTAATTTTTGGGTGAACTATCACTTTAAATATGTAATGAAACACCAATTATTTTATCAGATTCTATCAGAACAGAATACCAAGGTGTACACACAGTACAGTGAGTTGCCATATTTATATACCATGGTATTTGCAAGGTACTTCTGATATTATGGAAGGACAAATGTTTGCTAATTCAATAGTAGTTGTGTGTAAGTGCAAGAAATAATCAGTGTTTCAATCAATCAATAATCAGATCAACGTTTTCAGATTCTTTTTGAAATGTGTGGTACATTTGTGGTGTATTCTCAGATAGCCTGCTTATTGACACTAAAGTGATTTGTGCAGTTTATTCTTTGGCATTTATGCAAGAAAACATCATCTGGGAAACAATGCATGTAAATTTTTCACAAACACGGCAATATTGATTGGCAACACAATTAAACCCGAATCCTTTGACTCACCTTTTATTACTAAATGGTAACATGATCCAGAATGAAATAAAACAGGACAAATACTAACAAGGCTACTTATTGTTCTAAATGTGTTCTTGGCAGTGGTGAGGAAAAACACATAGTTCCCCTCACTGAGCAAACAACCTCATTTTTATGTTTAAATTGTGTTGATGCACACGTAACTGGTGCATAGTTGATGTGTTTAAAAAGTCATTCAACCAAATTTGACTGTTGAAATAAGATTTTTGCTCCTTGGTTCCTAAATAAGCAACCACACTAAATGAAGAATCAAAACAAACAAGATCTGGCTTGTGTAACAACAGGTTCTTGTATCAAACGCCTTCATAGACAACCTCGTTATTTCAGAAGGCAGCGCTCATTTGCCTATGCATTACCTAACCGCTTGAATCTCAGCCTCCTGCAAGTGAATTATTTAAAGAGTTGACTTAGTTCCAAGAGATGGAGGACAAGATCAGCTAATGACAGTTCACTCTGGATGCTCGTATGTCTCTATATGTTGTTTTAATGAGGTACTATATTCGATCCATGCATTATGGTTTCTTTAATGTATTAAGCCTGTGCTGGTCTGTTTAGGGATACATAAACCTGGGGTCTCTAACATTGTAAGCACTACTTGTCAGAATAAAATAATAAAAAGGCCTACATGTGTAATATACAAATAAATATCTACTAGCTCATTATTCACTTTATGCTTGAGATAGTAACATGCATGATGTCACTTTTGATATCATGGCTTATGAATATAAGAATTTCTCACCAGAATTATAAATTGTTGTGTACCATGGCTTCAGTTAAAAGACATTAAATTTTTTTAATAACCATGAACTGTAAGCTGTAAGCAAGAAAAAAATATTCATTGATTGATTATTATTTTGGTTTTAATGCTACATGTTTAAATAGCTGTATAATTTAATTATTTCATGCTACTAATTAAAATAATTATATTTATGTATGTATATATATGTATATATATATATATATATATATATATATATATATATTTT
>NW_015507143.1:89129-92960 GCF_001515645.1 Sinocyclocheilus grahami
TCGACTGTGGAGAGAGTCAGCAGCACTAAATTCCTGGGGGTGCACATCACAGAGGATCTCACCTGGACCACCAACACCATGTCACTCTCCAAGAAGGCACAACAGCGCCTACACTTTCTCCGCCGGCTGAAAAGAGCAAGTCTCCCTCCACCCATCCTCACCACATTCTATAGGGGCACCATTGAGTGCGTGCTGACCAGCTGCATCACTGTCTGGTATGGGAACTGTAGTGCAGCAGACCGCAAGACCCTCCAGCGGACAGTGAACACAGCTGCAAAGATCATCGGTGCCCCTCTCCCCTCCATCCTGGACATTTTCCTTACACGATGCTCCAGCAAAGCCAACAGTATCGTGAAGGACCCCACTCATCCCTCCCACAGTCTCTTCCAGCTCCTACCATCAGGAAGACGGTACCGGAGCATCAGAGCCCGCTCCGCCAGACTGCTCAACAGCTTTTTCCCCCAGGCTGTGAGAGCCTAACACTAAAATAACCCCGCCCTCCTCTGAAACCCCCACATAACCCCCTACCTCCTCAGACATGGACCATCTCACCTCCTACACCCCCCCCCCCCCCCCCCTCCCCCCCCCCCCCAAAAAAAAAAAAAAAACCTCTCTGAAACAATTCAAAGTGGGCTACAGGGCCTACCCCCTGTAGAAACATACTCTCCTCTATACGCACTAGACACTTTTCACACACACTGCTTTGTGTACATAAATCCCACAAAAGACTCCGTAATAGGTGCGTTTACATGCTCATGCACTACAAATCATCTGCACTGTTCCCCAGCCAGCTGCTGCCAGCTGCTGACTACGATGTTTCTCTTTGCACATGTACAGTATTATGTGAAGCATAATGTGAAGTCTGTATTCTTTATTTTTTTATTTTTTTTAACTTATGTATAGGTAAACATTTATATATATAGTATATTTATAATCAAAATCAGTCAGTAGGTTAGTTGTGTATAGGCTTTTACTGCTTTACTGTATAGGTTATTTTACTGTTTTACTTCACTGTTGTATGCCTGTATTTATGTAACACCGTGGTCCTGTGAGGCACGACATTTCGTTCCACTGTATGTCCTCACATGCAGCAGAATGACAATAAAGCTCAACTTGACTTGAACTTGACTTGATATATATATATATGGTAACATATAGGCTAAAATATACATTGAGTACATTCATAAATATGAATATAACAGTATCTAAATGTAGCAATGGCATTTGCACCTGTGCAGCATGTGTGATCATGCGAGATGAAACAAAGGGAGAAAGGAGGAGGAGAAAAAGCTGGACTAGTTGTGTAGGTGTATGACGGTGTGAAGGTGTGATAACACAAGGAACCCGACAATATTCCCACTTCCTTTCGCAGTTGTCAGTGCTTTTGAGTGATGGTGTCACAGCCACTGTCACTATCAATAGAAATACCAGCAGGATCTTTAGCTTTAATCAGGTCTCTCTCTCTTACACACACACACTCAAAACACGCATTATTAAGCATGGCAGTGTGTTTTGTTCAGTTTAACAGGTTAGTTCACCCAGAAATGAAAGTTTTGTTATCGTTTACTCACCCTCATGTCATTCCAAACTTGAATGAATATCTTTCTTCTGTGGAATGTAAAAGAAGAGATTCAGTATATCGTCTTTGTGTTATGTGGAAGAAAGACATGCATAGAGTAAATGAACAGAATTTTAATTTCTCGTTGAGCTATCACTTACAATGTATCATGAAAAACCTGGTACAATTGTTTAATCAGATTTGATCAGATCAGAATACCAAGGTGTGTACACACGCACAGTATCGAGAGTTGCCATATTTACATACCATGGTATTTGCAAGGTACTTCTGATATTACAGCAAGAAAAATGTCTGCTAATACAATGATATTTGTGTGTGTTTGCAAGAAATAATGATTAATGTTTTCAGATTCTTTTTAGGTCTAGAATAAAATGTGTGGTACATTTGTGGTGTATTCTCAGATAGCCTGCTTATTGACACTTATGTGATTTGTGCAGTTTATTCTTTTTCATTTATGCAAGAAAACATCATCTGGTGAAATGCATGTAATGATAATTGTTCACAAACATGACAATATTGATTGGCAACACAATTAAACCTGAATCCTTTGACCTGCAGTGCGACAGATTTCGCCCTTTATAACTAAACAGTAACACTATCCAGAATAAAACAAAACAGGCAGAATACTAACAAGGCTGCTTATTGTTCCAAATGTGTTCTTGGCAGTGGTGGAAAAAAAAGTTCTCCCCAATGAGTAAACAACCTCATTTGTATGTTTAAATTGGGTTGATGCACACGTAACTGGTGCATAGTTGATGTGTTTAAAATGTAATTCAACCAAATTTAACTGTTCAAATAAGATTTTTGCCTCTTGGTTCCAAATAAGTGACCACACTAAATGGAGAATCAATACTAACAAGATCTGGCTTGTGTAACAACAGCTTCTTGTATCAAATGCCTTCATTGACAACCTCGTTATTTCAGAAGGCAGCGCTCATTTGCCTATGCATTACCTAACCGCTTGAATCTCAGCCTCCTGCAAGTGAATTATTTAAAGAGTTGACTTAGTTCCAAGAGATGGAGGACAAGATCAGCTAATGACAGTTCACTCTGGATGCTCGTATGTCTCTATATGTTGTTTTAATGAGGTACTATATTGGATCCGTGCATAATGGTTTCTTATTTATTAAGTGATATTGTTTGTGTGTGTGCTGCTCTGTTTAGGGATACATAAACCTAAGGGTCTCTAGTGTTATAATCGCTACCTACACTCTTAAAAATAAAGGTGCTTCAAAAGGTTCTTCAAGCGATGCCATAGAAGAACCATTTTTAGTTCCACAAAGAACCATTCAGTCAAAGGTTCTTTAAAGAACCATCTCTTTCTTACCTTTTTTGTAATCTGAAGAACCTTCTTTCGCCACAAAGAACCTTTTGTGAAACAGAAAGGTTCTTCAGATGTTAAAGGTTCTGTATGGAACCATCGTGAAGCACCTTCAACTATGGCATCGTGAAGAACCTTTATTTTTAAGAGTATATAGGAATAAAATAAGAAGATGAATTTGTCACAAGCATTATAAATTGTGTTGTGTACCATTTTTCTATAACTGTATGGACTGTAAATAACTTTGTAGGATATCAGACCGAATCAGACAATCTCAGATTTGGTCAATTGGAGTACATTTTACAAGAAAATACTATTCTAGTCTTTCTACTTCTACTAATCTTTGTAATTGCTTGTGAAATTTACTAGCAACCCCCCACCCCCACCCCCAGCTCCAGGTTTAATCAACATGGTACTCATCATTTATCTTTCCAAACTGTTACAAAGCATCATATTAAAATCGTTTACTGATTCATTGATTGAGTGATTGTTATTTTTTGTTTGTTTTTAATGCTACATGAAATGTTTAAATAGCTGTATATTTTCATAATTTCATGTTAATCATTTTTTATTAAAATAAATATTTTTACAATGTGCACTGTAAACAACTCACAGACTCCATTCTGGCTCCTAGGTGCCCATGGGCATTGTTTTAGAGACCACTGAGAGACAAATGTGCCCACAGCTGGATGGATAGAACGATAGATAGATAGATAGATAGATAGATAGATAGATAGATAGATAGATAGATAGATAGATAGATAGATAGATAGATAGATAGATAGACAGACAGACAGACAGACAGATAGATAGATAGATAGATAGATAGTCTTGTTTTCTCTGTGCTCTGAGTGGTAGACAAATGCAGAGAGACAGGGACTGGGGCAGCGGGAGAGGGAGAGAGAGAGAGAGAGAGAGAGAGAGAGAGAGA